>NW_014040103.1:57887-60025 GCF_001186125.1 Sphaeroforma arctica JP610
CAGAGGTGGGTACTCTACTTAGTAGGTCAGTAAGCGAATATATGGAACATTCGATAGTAACAGTGTTTTGTCAACACCGGCCCGAATTGACTCAGCACATATCTTCCATTGTCGACTCACTTGGCCCAAGCTTCAAACGGGAATTTACTGACCACTTCTTCCCATCAATCTTTCCTGAACTACTACAGCGATTATGAGAGCCATACCATATGTTCATACATTGTATCATACATACTTGCCATTTTTGAAATAAATAATATTATCCCTAAAGCCCCGGAATATCCTAACTCGGTCAGTGGTGAATTAATTAGACTAGTCAAGAGGGCAAATGCTTTGGAAGAATTTACCACCAATAGCCAAGTACAACCATCCAAGAAGACTCGGTTCTCCTCGATACTCGACCACAAGCCGTCCATTCAAGGTGATGGGTCCTAGGAGTAGCTATTGCAATGGACAGATGGGGAGCGTACCTGGACGCATGAATCAGACATCGCAGATGCTGATGTTCTTATACTATAACGACAGCGCATCAGACGCAAGCGAAGACAATCCAGCCCAACGAAGTCAACAGCAACGAGTACCGATGAGCGATCAGTGAGCAACAGAAGCCACGAGGCGGGACTCAACCAAGTTTCACTGACAGCGCAGGACACTCCCACTTTTCTAACATAGAAACATGCTCTGCCCACAAGCCAGAGGGATAAGGACCAAAAGCTCAGCTAAAACCCTGTGAGAGCACGGTGAGTCTCGTCATATCATAGTTATAAAATTAAGTAATATGTAAGAATATATAATGTTGGCAGGTTTTTAGTCTTAACCTTTTAAGGGAAAAGTTTTTCCCTGTACAAAAACACCACCCTAAGATATACTTGTACTGTAAGATGTCACTTTTCACTCCTTCGCAGGCTCTGATGTATAAAGTTGGGGGGCTTTATCATCTTGCTAAAAAACCGCAGCATTATCAAATACTGATTTTTGGGGTCCGGATCCAGTATTTCTGATATTCGAGTGATCAGAAATATAGCGGGACTACCGGTAGATGATACCGGGACCCCCGTGCGTGAGAAAAACACTCACGTAGAATATGAGTCTAGTGTAGAAACATACAACACAAATGAAGATTCGATGCTAGTCCTTCAGTCTAGGACTTTTACCTAGCTGAGAGATTTGCACTTGAGAAGAGGTCAATTGTTTCATTCGTATCTTAATAATCTAATCTTTAACTCTACAGGTACGAAGTGAGACCAGAGTGGGGGGTGATGGGTACCCCACCATGAGCGAATCACGGAAAATGTATATCGATACCTGAGATAACACCGGATATGGAAAGGACGGAAATGGACAGACTCAAAAGTCAGTGAGTTCTTAGGATGTGCGACGAATCGGTGCAATACCTGACACACAACGCATTCACAATTCTGAATTCGGATGAACTTCGAGCGCGACTCATACTGGATCCAAAAACAATCAACAAGAGGGCTCAAGTTCAGAAATTCGGAATGGAGGGCTTGGGTAAATTGGCACATATTGCACGGAGGGAAGATCACATACTGTCAGTCGACTCCAAGGACTACCTTTACGCTTTGGGCGTGGCAGAGCCACATCTATGGCAATTCAAGGACAGCACATGGCAGCTTTGGTGCTTCGTAGCTCTTCTTATGGGCGCAACGATCTCTCCACGGTATTTTCAGCAGCTTTTGAACACAATGAGAAGAATGTACCACAAGATGGAGATTATTATATCGAGTTGTTCTATATGCAGACGACCTTTTGCTGTTGGCATGTCTTTGCAGAATAAAGAAGGATAGACAGTATATCAACGGACCCAACCAAAGTTTGGCCATTGGCAAGGGAGTTTGGGACTATCGAGATGGTCAGGAACAGAATTCGGATGACGGGCTTCATTTTCAGCCAAATTAACTCGCCTGACTACGACAACCTGCAGCATAGCGTTCCACAACCAAAGAAATATACCTCTAAAGCTCTGGCGATCATATTTATAACTAATAGAGTGAGGAGTGTTTGTAATACCTAATTTCAGACCCTACCTAGCCGAGATACATCACAGTGTGAATTCAAATCCGAAGGTAGTCCTGTCGGGGCAACACCCAAAAAGGTGAGAGCACTGAACACACTTC
>NW_014040103.1:66724-71274 GCF_001186125.1 Sphaeroforma arctica JP610
TTTACACTTCTCTGCAATTTCGACAGCAGAGAGATATGGCTCGGGGTGACAAATTCATCGACAGAAATGCATAGCTTACAAAAGAGACGCAGCGCTTCGAGCCCAATGAACTCACAGTTTCGACGACTGGCAAAGTTTTGCCTGACTACTAATATCCAATAGCATTTCGCTTTGGCATAATTTATGGGCAAACTCAACCTGACAGCGGACAAGCTAGGTCGACGAGGGAGCCTACACTGCTTTACTTGGACAGTTCGTTCACGAGATATTCTCCATTTCTATCAAGAATAGAGGATAAGAGTATCCGACAAAGATCTGATCCCAGTAACTTATTCCCAACACCTGGCACACCATGGAGCGCTGAAAATTTAAGCTACATGCCTTCCATAAACAGTGGGATCAGATGACATAACTGCTTACTCCGCCAGTATTGCAGGTTGGTCATGTCCTACAGAAATACACAGTCAACGAACGACAGCAGTAATAGTGGTGTCTCTATATACTGCAGCAATCTGGTGTGGGAATCTAATGTCCCACACCAAACGACTGGCAATACTGTCAGAGAATTCAGAGTATTACCCGGAACCTCAAGCGACGATCCTTCAGATGAAATCGCCTTGGCGATTCCTGGCGGAGCTCTACGATCCACAGTCACACCCAACTACACGTCACCTTTTGGAGCTGGAGGGCGTGTCTGCACATGTGAATCACATACAAACCCGGTGATTTGGGTGCGGGCACTTTCAGCTGTCTTCATATATACTTTGCATAGATGCGTACCCGTAGCGCTTGATCCGGATTACTTCCCCATCACTGCATTCGTGGTAAACTTGAGATATAAACTGCTTAAGATTCCAATGTATATTCCCGTACCTTTTACAGTATTTTTTGGTACTCGAGCATGATTCTATCTTCGTTAGCAGTAGCTCTGTCTGAACAAATCTTCTTATAAAATTGTTTTGTGGAGGCGGCTCATATTTTAGTATTGTAAACTTTGATGGGGTTATTCTACCATATTGGAATAGATATAAAGTAATGTAAGTCAATTAACATTTAGCAGTGGTAGCTTGTGTAAGAATGATCTGGGCTGTCTCTTTGTAGAGTGTATAGAGTAGCTGAAAGGATACGACCAAAGGAAACAATTGACCTATTCTCAAATACGTTTATCTCAGCTAAGAAACGTCCCATAGTTCGAGAGAAGCGAATGGTTCTTTGTGGGTTGTACTTCTAATTCACTAAACTTAGATTCCTACTTTAATATTTCTCTCGCACGCTGGGGCCCCGGTTCAACTTACCGGTTCTACCGCTCACGCTACTAGTCGATAACCAATCGTTCCCATTGGTCAATAAGAATGTATGCTACTGCCATCTTGAAATAGATGAGATTATTCCTATATTTCTGATGGCTCTAATATCAGAAATATTTTGATCTGACTCGAAACTCAGTATTGATATTCTGTGGTCTTAGGTTTGGGTTTGTGTTTTCGATATTCTGGTCCCTAGATGCTACAGCCCCCCAACTTTGTACTTCTGAGCCTGTGTAGGAGCGAAAAGTGACACCTTACAGTACAAGAATATCTTAGGGTGGTGTTTTTGTACAGGGAAATATTTCCCTTATAGGGTTAACATGAAAAACCTGCCACCATCATCTAATCATACATATCACATAGATATATACTATTACGGGGAGTTCTGATCCACGATCATCAGAGTCAGTCTTCACCCGTGCTCTCGGTTGATATCAACTTGGGCTTGAGAAATCGTATCTCCACGGTAGTTCTAAAACCGACTCTTTGGCTCTTATCCCTCATAATTGTGAGCGAATAATGCTTCAAGGTAAGAAAAGTGGGAGTGTTTTTTCTTCTTCTGTATCAGTGAAACCTGTCCAAGTTCTCCGCCTTGTACGCTTTCCGTTTCTCGCTGATCGTTCGTCAGTGCTAGTTGTTGTTGACTTTGTCGGCCTGGATTACCCTCGCTTGCATTTGGTGCGTTATCGGTAAAGTATAAGAATATTGACATCTGCGATGTCTGTTTCACGCGTTCAGGTACGCTCCCCATCTGTCTATTGTATGCATATACAGTGGGTACTCCTGCGATCTATCGCCTGTTGAATGGCCGATGGTTTAATATCGAGGAGAATGGCGTTTCCTCAGCGGGTTGACTTGACTGTTGGTTGTGAATTCCTCCGAAGCAATGACCTTCTTGACTAGTCCGATTCCTGATCGAGTTAGGATATTCTGGGGCTTCATTCCCATCAAGGATACTGACAAAATACCTGTGGCCCTCCTTTCTTACTATTTAGTATGGTCCGTCATATGGTGCTGTCATTTTATTCATTTCGCATTGATAGCGAATCAATACAAAGTCCCCTTCCTGGAAGTGTACGTATTTCATTTGGTATTTTGCGTCATATGCTGCGCACATTTTGCCGTGGTATTGCGCAGCATTAGTGTCTAGTTGTGGTCTGATCGACACGTTTAAAATTTTCAGTCGCGTTTTCCATGATATTGCCGTTCCAAGTTCGTCTACTGACGCATTATAGTCGGTTTGGGTTTACCTTTTTCCAAAGTACAGATTTAATCGGGGTGACTTGTGTCTTAATGAACGCAGATTGTGTCCCATTTGGGCGAACGAAAGACGTGAGAACCAATTACCTGGATTTTGTGGAATGAATTTCATTAATAAAGGTATGTGGTCTCTATGTGATCGCTCATTTGCTCCCACTACCGTTGGTTGCTATGGTCTGAACACCATATGTTGTGACGGTGCTTGCTCGAAGATTTTCGAGGTAATGACATTCACATGTTGTGTGCCGTGATCCGTCTATATGACATGTGGGAATTCATGTTCACATATTTTTGATACCAGCTTTATTGCTACGTTAGCTGCCGATTTGTCCATCATTGGTCTGAGTGTGATGTATGATGAGTGTACATCCAGCCAAACTAAACTGTACGTGTTACCTTTATTTAAGTCTATCAAGAGATTATTGTAGTCACTTGAATCTTATCGCCGGGAAATGTGGCTGCTATCGATTCTAATGGGTAGTAGCCTCTTTTATTTGTGAATTCGTTCTTGATACATGATGTACACCCTTTAATGTACTGTGTTACATGCTCTCTCTGGCGTGACCATGTGTGACCGTCAATCTGAAGTTTTGTGTATGTACTCAGCTATACCCAGAATGAAATATTTCTGATTTGCTTTATTGTGCGTCTTTTAGTAAGAATGTATTATATGTGTAGCTACATGTATCCTCATAATAGATACCCGTATATGTAGTATAAATTTACCTATATTTATTATAGTACAATTATTTTCATCTTACACCACACAGTAAATGATGGTGGGTAGTTTTGAAATGCAGACACTACAAATTGAACCCCATCATACCCACGGGGTCGTTAGATATATCGACCTATCAATCGTCATCTGTTATTTTGATCTGCTATGGCTGCTTGGAAGCGTCCAGTCATTCGTGTTCAAATAAGGGAAATACGCTTGCGACAGAAGACCTGACACACTATTTATTTTGCGTCTGATGTTGGTAAAGGTGTTAGGTTGCTTCTCGATGTTTAATGGTTGAATTGTTTACGATACCCGAGTATGGGAGCTGACTGAAGTGTGACTGTACTGTTGTGAGCATCGTGTTATGTATTTTATTATATAGAAGTACATGTGTGTATCTTTATGCTTTGTAGATGGTAATTTATGGAGTGAATATTTGTTTGTGAATACCGACTTGTATATAACTGCTGCAAAATTCACTATGAAGGTCCCAATTTTATATAATTTTGCTTTTGGTTCAATAAAGTAGTGTGTTTTCACCAATGCGTCACCGTTTAGTTAGACACCAGTAAATACTGCTGTTGCTGTTAATATCGCCCTATCTGTATAGCTTGCGTGTTACTACTTGTATATCACCGAAGTATCCGCCATTCACGACTACAATATATAATGGTAAATTTTTTTTTGCTGCTTAGGTCGTTGCACCTACCACATATACTCGGCTCTCGACGTATTTGTTTTATCATCAAATCACCTTCCGTTAGGACATGATCTTCAAGTGAGTATTCACTGTACGTAAGTGTGCTAGGGTTTGGTATATTCTTCTCGCTCGATACTCACGAGGTCGATATATAGCGACCTATCAATCGTCAAATTTTATTTGGATTTACATGGCTGCTTCGTTACCTTCAGCATTCGTGACAATAAAGAGAACACACTTGCGATAGAAGGCTTAGCACACACATTCTTTTGCGTCTGATGCTGGTGAAGGTGAGTTCTTCTTTGGTGTTTAATTTTTGATAGGTTTGCGGTACCCGAGTGTGGGAGCCGACTGAAGTGTGAATGCTGCTACTGTGAAGATCGTATGAATTTCCATGATGATGGTATGTATGTATGTATGTATGTATGTGTATGTGTGAGTGAGTGAGTGAGTGAGTGAGTGAGTGAGGGAGTGAGTGAGTGAGTGTGTGTGTGTGTGTATGTGTGTGTATGTATGTGTGTGTGTGTGTGTGTGTGTGTGTGTGTGTGTGTGTGTGTGTGTG
>NW_014040102.1:0-20176 GCF_001186125.1 Sphaeroforma arctica JP610
AGTATATATTATATACTATATATATATATATATATATATATATATATATATATATATATATATACATGTATATATATAATATATATATATATATATATATATATCGCAATTGTGAGGGCACAATGAGCGACTTGTATGTAGATTCCCTCTTCAATCCATAGTGCCGTATAAAGACAAGGCAGATTCATATGTCGTACACGCTTCACTTCCCTTCGCTTGTATGCCTTCATTTAGCAGTCCTTGAGTTTATTTTTATCGTAATAAATTACATGTATACTTTTAAAGACGTTGCAGTTTCTTATGGTATGCTATGAGATAATCGATTGGTAAGGACAGCAGCTCGATTCAGATAAGATGGGAGCCGGTTTTTAATTGCAAATGTACAGACCCATATCCAATATGAAGCCTCGCGTACACGTGTTTATTTGTGCAGATGTGCATAGCCTTATGTTTTCATTATGTACAATGTTAAAGTTATGTATAGTTTCTACTTCATGGGCATTTACCTATCTACTGATGATGCTTTCTTAGATAAAACAAAGGCGAAATGCTTTTCGATTTTTTTGCGCAAGCGCCATATACCACCGCTCAGCTCAATACAATTGAGGTCGTGAACGTTAACCCTTTTTCTACTTCATGGGTTCCTAATCGCTAGAAGTGGTATATATATATATTGAAAACCCCATAATACTGCTTTGTGACTTTTGGCCACCTCCACTTTCTTAAGCAGATATATTATCGGAGTCAGTGTTCGATCCGTTTACACCATGCGTGCTAGGTACTCTTTCTGTCGACAACTGCCTGGCTTGCGAGGTTTCCTATATATGTGATAGAAGTAAGTTACACATCAGAATAGGGCGTTTTCGATTCGAAATAAAGTTGTGCATGCTTTATGAAACACATATATGTTCAATGAGACTTAAGTTTTCTGAACGACAACAGTGGACAAAATGCCATCAACTACAAAGCAACGAAGCACACACGCGCACATACATACCGACAAATATTTGATCTGCTCTATAGCGAATGCCTGCGCCAACTGTGCTTGCGACATTTCCGGTTGACCGCTGTGAGCAGCCATCGTTAGTATAGCAAGCTTGGAAGGGGGTCCAGTGCCTTTACGACGGATACCGCAGTAGTGGTACTTAGACTGTCCACGTGTTCCCAGGCGTCTCGGTCTCACGGTAGGGAAAACCAGTTTCAGAATCTTACCGAAACTTGCCTGGCATGTGGAGTCGCCGTTGTCTGCCGTATCCCTTTGATATGCTTCGTACAGCTCACCCCGAATGATCGTGTCCTCAGTATATTCCGTGGGCTCGTAATTCTCCAGCAGCCACTTGCAAGTGACTGGGGACTTCGAGAGATCGCGTACGCTCTTCTGCGGCTGCACGGGTGCCACATGGTACGGGCTGCCATACCCCGCCACAATCGCATACGGAACTGCCGATGACTGATAGCTATTACCTGAATCCACCGACGAGTGGCGTGTCAGCACGCGACCTCCTCCGTGGCTCTTCATCTTCATGCCGGACTTCAGGGGCGAACCGAAGCTCGTCCCCACTTGCGCGGCACTCATCTGCTCCCAACTGCGGCTCTGATCGGCTGGTATAAAACTACTCCCCTGAACTGATATAGAGCGTGACGCCCACTGTTTGCGTATGTTGTTAGGCGCTATGGAAATTGGTGACGAAGCGTTGTTGAACATGTTCGCGGTAGCTGGATACAGATCTGTGCTTGATGCAGAGTGCTGCAATGGTTCTGTGATCCACTTTCCAGCTACTTGCATGTTTGACATATTATGTGACATGTTATTGATGTCTACTGTATTGGCCGATTCTATGCTGTAGTGACGGGTCAGCCGAGTGTCGTCGCACCCGTAAATGGACGGCATGGAATATGAACCGATGGCACCTTGCTGATAGTACCCTTGACCCATGTTTGGATTTTGAGGTCCTCTTTGAGCAATATCACCTTCCTGACTACTATATACATTGCTGTTCACAGACCGCTTACGTTTCACCTTCAGCCCCACAGGAGCAGTCCTTTGTTGAGGCATTAGAGACTCCTTACTCTGCATCACCTCAGAAGAGTCTAGTACACTGGTGTTAAATATATCGGTATTGACATCCGCTTCCATATGTACATTGCTGGATACTTGAAAACCATTAGCGCTCGGGCTGCATACGTCTGTGATAGAATTGTGGGGTGAATTACCCGAACCATTAATAGCCATTGAGTTGTGGGGTCCCATCATGGGATCAGCTACTTCGTTAGGAAGTTGTTGAGGATACGGGTGCCGGTGCATTTGCTCACCAGTTGGCATTGTTTGTGAATTCGCAATTGGCTGAGCAGTTAGATTTGAATACTGCTGCTGTTCTGGAATCCTTTCTGAATATTGGTCCACATTATCCATGAAAGTTTGTACCTGCAAATTTGCTGCGACACCTCCCTGTACCTGAGGACTCACTGATTGTTGCGAACCTAAACGTCGCTGGAAATTCAATGCTTTTTGTGAATTTATGCGTTGCTGTAGATCCATGGTTTGTTGTGTTTGCATGACCTGCTGTGTATACATGCTTTGTTGCTGAGCATTCACAGACTGTTGACTATTCATGCGCTGTTGTACACCCATCATTTGCTGCCCACCCAATTTCAGATTTTGCTCTAGGCTTTCGGGCCTGGACTGTACAAGGTCGTCACCTACAGCCTGAGAGTACATGTTGTTGAAATGTTGCTGTACCGTCATGGGTTGCTGTGTGTCTACGGATCGCGGTATGCACATTGAATGTTGTATACTCACTGACCGCTGTAAAGTAATGTGCTTTTGGGCTATCATAAACTGCTTCGAGGCCATAGCCGACGCTGGCACTGCAGTCACAGACTGTTGCGTATACATAATCGGCTGTGTATCGTTTGACCGCTGCTGAACATATTGTTGTTGTGGTGTCATCTTCTGATTAATAGCCCTCGCAGCTTGATCAGCAATACTGTTGCTAGAGTTGTTTTCTACCTCATGTTGCTGTTCTACCAATTGCTGTTTATTCGGTAATCCATCTGTGACTTTCATATAGTTGGCGCGAAAGAGCTCTTGACTATTCATGTTTGCCTGGTTCAGGTTTTCTGGATGTGAAATGAATAGGCCAGTAGACCTGGGTTCATCATAGCATCCCTCACTTACTGTAGTAGGTTGGAAATTGTGATGGTTGCCTTGGTTGAGGACGGACGACTGCGTCCTAGAGAAATAGCCATTCATTCTTGTTTCAGTCTGTAATTATAAAAACTGTCACTTAACGTGTAGCCCCAAACCAAAGCGGGTGTGCTGACGTAGTCAATGTGATAATGAGAGCACTCTTTACTTCGCTCAATAAGTATATGTGACAATTTATAGCGTTGTTGTGTTACCATGAAGATTCTGAAGTATGCTGCTATGCGCGGCGAATGTTATATAGTCTGTCGATATAGATTGCTTATGTCTCGTTCCCTTGTGGTGCTCGATTCGAGATATAATTATCATACACACTTGTCAGCACATTAGTACTCTGGAACGAAAAGAACGCTACTGTATAAATTTTAAACAAGTTTGTGATATTTCTCAAGGATGAAATAGTCAATTTGTGTGATTTCAGGTGGTGTCCCTGGACTGTAAAGTTGCAATTCAGAACCCCTACTTCACTCTCCAGTATTCCTGTTCGAATTATCGTATAATCTACAATTCTACATACTGTAAAATAAGTAGTCCGTATTCACTTACTATTTGTAATATGCTTATGCATGCTCTGGATGAGTGTTTGCTTTATCCTTCATCCGCTACCGGTTAATCGGGTCTACATATTGTTGGTATTTATTTATTCTTGTTATCTACAGCACTTTGGCTTGTGATGTCTGATGGTTATCCTACTTATCCAAAGCATTCCCGCGTTTTCAGTCCAATAGGATACGCCTGTGTGCAAAATGATATTTTTGTAAAACTATTTGTTTAAAAATTTCTCCACTTCGGCCAATTCGAGGGATCGCTCGAAACTCCGAGCTGAGGGCCAGAGCCAGAATGATTATTGAATTGTTTCCATTCGACCAACAGATGTATTTTAAAAACCAATTATTTATACTCAATATTCGCTTCCCAGTTCCTAGCTTCCCAGACGGCAGTGAGGGCAGGGACACACAGTCACACGGACACACAGTCACACAATCACTCGCGGCGACATTTTGTAGGACATGTCGGTCGCAACATGGTGTCAGCAGGTCTGCTGGTGACTGTATCGTAGCCTACATACACATATCGAGACGACATGTCATACATGTCGCGACTAGTTTTTTTTCAGGCGTGGATGTCGTTGTCGTATACCAACCCAGGGCCCTACTAGAGGCCTGGCCCCGAGCCTCTAGTCTGAGGCCCTGAACTTCTGACGACTGACAAGAAGGGGCCAGAAATTCAGAATTCTGGTGTAGGCTTGATAGTCTGACAGTCTGACAGTCAGACAGGCCGACAGTCTGTCACTTAGTCGTCACAACAGGCTGACAGACGACAGTGCCTGTCACTCAGAGTCTCAGACACTTAAGAGTCTCAGTCTTGCAGACACTCAGATAGTTGACAGCCGGACTTACCTCACTGTCCAGTCAGTGGCAGTCACTCCAGTCAGTCCAGTGTCATGACTCATGAGTCACAAAGTCATCATGAGTGTTTGAATAAAACAATGCTTTTTTAAAATAGTATCTGATACGCCAATGAACTGTAACTATTTTCTTAGCAATCAGTGACGTATTGCCTCTCCTTTAGTAGAAGTAGACGAGAGATATAATATGTGAGAGTACTGTAAACACTAAAACTGGAAAGTGAATACAAATACAGATTTACTTTTTTGATTTGTTTTTTAAAAACAAATATATATATAAATACCGTGGCGGGGTATGTAGACGTACATAGTATTGTTTTTATAATCACTTTCTTACTAAAGCGAAGTAGGGTATGTACGTCTATGTAATGGTTTATACTTTTTCGAAATATAAATGTGCACGAGGAACCACCGAGCCACGCAGTATGTTTGACTGTTGTTCTGGGGTAAAAAAAAACAGAGACCTGCTTTTGGTCAGGAAAGCGACTGAGTTTTGCTTTATACAATTCATAAAATTTGGTCGATGAATCTGGTACTCTGGAGTTGAGTTTCGCTTTTTTAAAAAGGAATGAGATGCCAATCTATAATAATAGCACAAAGATTGCGGTATGCTCAACATGTGTGTACAAACCCCGTGGAGCCGTGCCTCGTTCCTTTACAGTCTCACTCACCTTTGGTAATCTGGGGTTCTGACACGGAAACCGGTCACATACCGCTACACGGATTGTGTACGAGCCACTTGTGGTATACTTTTAACATTTTACACGTTTACTCATTCTACTCGATTAGTTATCCAGCATAGGTATGCAACTTCATATGCACTTTTACAGCCTACTCAATGATACGAAGGTATTTTTTATCCGAGATTCGAGCCTTTCTTTGAGCGTTTGCCAATCTGGTTGTGCTTGCTATTGGAAGTTGGAAGATTAAGCTGCAGACCAGACCGGGTATGAACTTATCAATGTACATCTTTCACTTTCTGGAGTCTGCTTGTAATACCTCGTCAAAAGATCCCTTCCCCCCCACTTGCCCACTCGAACTGTTTTCATGCTATTGCCGTGACAATATCATTTGTCGCACAATTGTACAGTACTATCACATGACAAGAAAGACTCACAGTTTTGTATCTCGCCTCTGCACTTGTGTGCATAGTACATATAGCAACGTATAAATTCTGCCTTGGCACATCAGTTAAAAATTTACGGGCGTCCGCGTGCATTCGTTACTCAACATGTTTAGCCTCTAGCCTCTCCGTGACATCGTTATAAGTTTTGGCTTTAGCACTGAAATCAAAGCATATTTGGAACGCGACGGCGTGACGCTGATGCTCAGCTTGATCAAATTGTGAGAACGGATGAGCATTGATAACACCCACGTATACTGATGCATTATCATTTCTGCACAAGGTGGTGATCCAATTTCGTGCACTCAAAAAGTACTCCTGTGTATATTTAAAGAAATATGAGATATGCTAATATACAACAAGGTACCTCCTTCACACTGCTAAATATTAGTCGCATCGAGCGCAACAGTAGTGATAGGCTCAAAAATAACAGCAGTTGCCAAGATGAAAAGCTAAATTACAATTTATTCTACATCATATCAACTAAATTACTAAACCCTATATCTTCACCGTCCGCCCTCGCACTACGCGTATACTATTTCGGCCATATTTGGAACTTTACTGGCATTCCAGGTGTCACAAATTGGTGACAGTGTGGTGTTCGGGTGTGCGGTGTGAGTCCAGAATCCGTTGACTTTAAACATTGAGTCGGTCGTAGCAGTGCCATTCTTGTTTACGTTCTCATCAGGACCGTATAATGTTATGATTTCAGACTCATCAAAGTGCAAGTTGGATGTCTGGGTGATGGTTACAACGCGCTCGCACGTGTCGTTGCCGTGTACTTTGATGTTAAAGGGAGTGCCGCTGTAGAAAAGTATCGGCGAATATATACCGTTAGTATTTGGAATATTAACTACACATTAACACATGTCGAGCCAAGCCTTAATACATATCTCAAATATATATATCAATATCTATATACATCTATATATATATAATATAAATAAAGAAGCTCACCTCTCATCGAATTCGATAGTGCCCTCCAGATCGCAACTCTCGCGGATTGCTCGGACACGGTACATTCGCGAGAGATCGTCGAACTTGTACGAAACGAACGGTAGTCCCGAGACAAAGCGCATGGTATCCTCCACAGCATTCTGCGTAAAGACACCGACTATGGGTACCCATGCTCCTCTGTACTCCATACCAGCTACGTTAGCCTGTGGGTGTGTTTGGATATGCGAGGGTTTAGTAATTGAAAAGCAGTGTCAACGAATCATTGCGCCAGTGCTAGCGCGTGGACAGGATACGTCTGTGATTCTAAACGGGCAGTGGTACTATGCATGGGTGTGTGGCCACTTGAGGTGTACAGAAGGGTGTGTGGTCGGTTCGTAGCACCTAAAACCTAAAGAGAATTGGTTGTCCAAAGATTAGCATGTCGTGAATCAATGCGTGTTAAAAACAAGTTAGAGGCAGAGCAGGAGAGCCAGTATTACCGAGTGTTTGGCAAGTAGGTACTGCCAGGTACACGGATACGTTTATCAACCAGAGGGTCTATTATATGCAAACATAGGACATACTCTACACATATACGTAAGCATACACATGCCTGGTGAAACATGTAGGGATATGTAACTGTAGAACATACTCTACACATACGCAAGCGTACATCCACACAGACTAGCTTGACATACCTGGTGAAACATGTAGGGATCCCATCGCAGCTGGATGAGCGGGAGTGTAGCTGCCTTGCCCTCACGGACGAGCATGTACTCGGCAGTGACGTTCCCATCGGCACACTCGGAGGGTCTGCCGTACAGAATCTGGTAACACGCACCTGCATTGTAGTATCCCTCGAGACACGACGTGGTGTTGCAATTGTATGCGACGTTGGGGCTCCATCTGTGGGAGACGGCGAGGAAAAACCATGGTTTTAGTTGTGTGGTTGTTGTGTTCTAGTAATTTAGGGGGCTAAGCGTGTGGGTTGAGGATTTAAAGTGATACGGTTGACAGTGTTAAACCAAGCCGTGAGTTTGGATATGCCTCAGCACGCGGGTGTTTCATAGATGAGCTCCGAGCTTGAGGTGCTACGTACAGGTATATAATCCGACTTTATGTCCTGAATTCGAATATTTATATATATATATATATATATATATATATGCACATATATATATATACAAATATACATATGCATATATATACATATGCACATATATATATATATATATGGCAAATACCAATATATCATGCGCAGTTATCCATATGCCACATGCAACACATCTGATAGTTATCCAAATGCCATTAAGATCTGTACTAGAAGTAAGAGGTAGTTGACCTGTAGGACAAAACTAATTGATAACCGCAACGGGAATGCCGTTTTGAGCTCTATTGGTGACGAGAGGAGTAGGTGAACGAAAACACTTCGTCCGATTGCCAATACGTTGAGTTCGTCAGAAAAGTATACATATGGACCGAAACGTGAACTGGATTGTTAGACTGAACGTATTCATCAACATACAATAAACCATACACTACACGTGCATGGTTTACGTTAGCGCGGACACAGATGCACAATGCATAAACGAGTGTTTATGTGCACGGACAATGCTCTTACCGGGGCACTATAATGACACCGTCCACTCCATACTCGGCTTCTGTGGAGATGATTGCGTGGTAGACGTTTGGGTTGTTGAGCTCAGGCCTATGAACACAAACAACAGAGGGTTATCTCGATTAGGAACGTATCTCTGCGAGGGCTGAGGGCATACACCGTGGAAAGATACATAGGCCAGTAGTGGTAACGAGAACGTCTGACGGATACGCTTATGAATAGGTGATGCATGGTTGCCAATCATATATACGACGTTTGTTAATATAAATATGAAGTGAAAATGGATTCAGATGGTACATACTCTATCTCAGTTTAACACGCGTGCATGTGTTGTTATCGAACTAGCTATCAATATCCCCACACCTGAACAGGTGAGATACACAGACCGATAAATATTTCTGACACAGACAGTGTGTGGCAGTGCCTGTGAGATCGAGTTTAGTATTGCCACCTGCAGGGAGACATTAGCGAATTGGTTGTCCGTATGTACACTCGTTCACATTAGAAGCATCTTCACTCAGGCCAATTAGTAGTACATATGCACACTCGTGCGCATTTTTAAGCACACTCACGCACGTCTCACACACCCTCAGCCTTGATCTATTGAAACCGACTAGCTTGCACTTGCTAAGATAACAGTACACTAAGGAAATTTGAATCGTATCAGAGTGCGAGTGAACAATCCCGATCCACACAACGCACCTATGAATCAACCATGCTTATCAATGATCGGGTTGGTTGACGTACGTCACATATGCATACATTTGCATATATATTCACAGATCTACATAAACATGCATACGTTTACATATACATATACAAAAATGGGTCTACATATACATATACATGCACGTGTCTACATATACATACACTTGCATAAGTCTACAAATACATATACATGCATGGATCCCCAATGAATCAGACTGATGTGCCTACCTTGAGTTGTCGCCGACGACATTGGTGATATTCCATCGCACTAGCGCATTAAAAAATTCGACATTCTTTAGATACGGCTTCCGCGTCGGATCACGTATAGTGTTGTAATCGTAACTGCAGATGACATAGACAGACACCCAGAATGGACACGGATGAGAAGGTAAAGTAATACAAGTGCAGTAGGAGTATACACATAGACCACATGGAATGTTATCATCGTAGCTGCAGACATAGATGCCCAGAATGGACACGGATGAGAAGGAAAAGCAATACAAGTGAGTAGGAGTATGCACATAGAACCACATGGAATGTTCTCATCGTAGCTGCAGATGGATGGCGGGTGGGTGCAACCGTTCTCATAGTCTCGCGCTAAAGCGCATTGATAGCAAATAGCACAGATGTGCCTCCGGAATACGAACAATTGCAGCATATTACAATATCCAACTCTGTCGATACTATGTACAAGTGCTGATACAATACACATTCTGATGATATGACACACCAAAAGAAAGTGAAATACAATACTCTGATGATATAGCGCACCAATAGGAAGTACAGTACACTACTCTGTTGTTGACACAACATACCAATAGCAAGTACAATAACGCCAAACTGTATACACAATCTACCGCTAATGTATACCCCCTCCTCTTCCTCCTTTTGTAACCTAATAATCAAACACAACCCTTAAATCTATTGATAGATTACACCATAATGCTAATGCATGCACTCACCTGGCGGGCCACAGTCCGGAGATCTCAGGAGTGATGAGGGTGTGAGGCGAGTAGTTGTTCTCCATCAATTCCGGTCGGTTGTTCAGAAACTCGCCTGAGTGGTTTGTGAGAAATGTACGAATAATTAAACCCCAGCTCTTGTACCCATGTGTCTGTGTATATGCGTATATATGCTTGCAAGAGGCGCATACGTATATTTCAGTGGACACTCTCCACCCATTCTGAGAAATGAACTGGTTGAAAACCAGCCCTTGCACCCATGTGTCTTGTGTATATGCATGTATGTGTATATATGTTTGCAAGAGGCGCATACGTATATTTCAGTGAACACTCTCCACCCATTCTGAGAAATGAACTGGTTGAAAACCAGCTCTTGTGCCCATGTGTCTGTGTATATACGTATACGTGTATATTTGTTTGCAAATAGCGCATACGCATATTTCAGTGGACACTCTCCACCCATTCTGAGAAATAAACTGGTTGAAAACCAGCTCTTGTACCCATGTGTCTGTGTATATGCGTGTATATATGTTTGCAAGAGGCGCATATGTCAATTTCAGTGCATGCTCGCTATCAATTCCGAATGGTGCATATGCAACTCACCCGTGTGGTGTGTGTGAGGAACGATGATTCACACAAGTCGCTTTGTGTAAACGTGTACAGGCCCCATATTGTCTTAGATGTGTACGTGCCTATGTAGTGATTATCTATCCCACTGTTCACAATTTGGTCGGTTTACCCTTAGAAACATGCATATTCCCCCTGAATGACATACACAACTTTCCCCAGCACATATACGTACACACACACACAATATAGAAATCTATATATATAAACACACACACAAAACTATATCCGCCAACATACCAGCGGGTGTACTAGGCATGCCGTAGTACAGGTACATGTAATCCGAAGAGTTGATGCCCTCCCCTCGTGCCAGCTTCTGGTTGTAGCCCAGTTCCGCATCATAATGCGTGGCGTTGGGATTGCACATTTTGTGGCCCTCGGCGCATTGTGAATCGCCTAACCAGTCCATGTTGGCGTGAGTCCAGGTGTGTTGCATCCAGTAGAACTCGTGCGCGTTAATGTACGTTGAGTTGTTGATGTCATTGCCCACGTCGTTGTAGTTGTACATAGCCACCGCAGCGCCTGTGTGTGTGGGTGTGTGTAAGTGTGATGTATGCGTGTGACGAAGGGGTTGCTGAGTGGGGTGTGAGAATAGTGCTGAACAAAGGATATACAAGCAGCAAGCAGCCACAGACACACACACAAACAGACACACACCGTTGTAAGCCGGTTCGAGATAGAAGGATGATCCACGCGGTAGAGTGTTCACAAACTCGTGCCTCCATTTCACGTAGTTCTCGATGTCGGTGTGGTTGATGCGATACGCTTCCCCGGTGTCTAGCATAGCACTCTTCGCGTACCAATCATCCACGTGGATGTTAAGGGACATGCGCCTGGCCCCCAAAAATACCCCCCTTAAGTGTGGAAAAATAGCGTACGATGATTAGAAATAACAATAGTGAACGTGTCACCTGTCAATAAGATGTCATCTGGTGATAAGGAAGGATACTAGGCACTCAAATACAGCAGACAAACGCGAAGAAGGTTTTGTTGGTGTCAGGGATAACAGCCGGAAACCAAGAGTCTAAACCAGCAGCCAGAAATACAGACCCCTTCCTGTATACATTCGTGTGTATATGTATATACCTGGTGCTTCATTCGTAGCACACACGCCCCACTCGAATATAAACGATGGACAGTCCGTAAACCCCGGTTTTAGTAGAGATCAAACCCAAGTTTCAGTACAGATAAACCCCAAAGTACAAACATAAATGCCAATATCTGACTGCATAGAAATGTGTTATAGAAGTACCTGGTGACCCATTCGTACCACACATGGCCCACGGCGATGTTGACGATAGAATGGTCATCTTCAAAGTTTGACTGAGGACTGAATGACGGCAGTATCTCGGCGTAGTAGTTTCTGAAGCGGAGATGCAGTTCCTGTGGAAGACCATACAATTGTGAGGTGATGTAAGAAAGTGAGTGGAACTCTGGAGAAGGGCAAGTCAGGCACGCGGAATAAGGGATTACTTATGTACTGCTGAAGAGAGAGAGAGAGAGAGATATATATATATACACGATGTTACAGCCTATAAACAAAACTACAATCTCTAACATTACAAATACAAGACGGCAACATATTAAGTTTCAGCTAATACAACCGCTCAACAGCGCCTGTACAACCAACCACACCTGGGTGCCGAACATTGTGTTCGATACGAAAGCGGCGTATGTCTTGTTGCCGTCAAGCGATGTCCCGTTTTGATACTTCAGGAGACCGGTAGCCATAGTGGAATCAACCACTGTCACGGCCAATGGACTGACCGCAGTGAGATTCCAGTTGGCATCGCAGGGAGTGATACCTGAGTTAAAATGCGCCAATCAAATAGACTTATGGTGTTATATAAATAGAACGACATATTGTCTTCGACTGTGAAGGTGTCCTGTAACTGTTAATGAATTGGGTGTAGAGTTATATCTGTCTACATGCTCGAACAATACCTGGAACACGACTGCAGATTAACAACCACACACTTTTCATACGGTAAGCATCGTACACTGCGTATGGGATGGGGAAGTGCAAAGGGCATGTACATACTACAACCAACATTGTACCAAACACACACACTACAAGCAACCTTGTACCAAACACACTCACTCACCAGCAAGGATCTTGCTCTCCACTGTCGTATCAAAGGTGACATTCGGGATCATGGCAGGCTGTGCGGAATCCTGCACACCATACCACACCGGATCATCAGGACTGCAGGTGTAACGTGACAATCAGAATCAGACTAGTTAGACAAGTTAGATAAAGTAAATTGATACAAATTATATGACAATTTTTATAGAACAAACTATAATAAGGTAAACTGTTAAAAATTATAGGGATAAGACATACTATACAGCAGAATGAGAATAGCTAGACATCTAAGTATATATATATATATATGACTCCACAATGATAAGTACAAAAATAGATCTGTATATATTTACAGGCATGATAACATATAAATACATTCACATGCATAACATACCACTGTATAAATCCTGACATATACACGTGTATAAAAATTGATCTATATACGTATGTACTTTAGACGATGATAACATACAAATACACCCGCAAACACACAAACGTACAACTGTACAAATCCTAATATATACACGTGTATAAAAATTGATCTATATGTATGTACAGACGATGATAGCATATAAACACATCCACATACACAAACATACAACTGTAGAAATCCTGATATATACACGTGTTGATACTGTGTGCTTACCTTGGGATGGAATCTAGTACCGCAATACGCGCCCCATTGAGCTTTGCATACGCGCGCGCAGCATCGATCTCTGTACCCACACCACTATCGGCTATGACGATGCTATGCCACTTGTTTGGTGTTTCGGTTAAGTTTGGCATAGACCCAATGTATACGTCGTGAGGGGACCCATATGCACTCAGTATGTTACGTGACACCGTGGCTCCAAAGTCGCTCGAGGCCAAGATGAGTGTCCGAAGTCCCAGCGAGCTGGCGGCGGTGGACGATGCGTTGACCTGAGTGTGGTGAACAGCAATGTGTGTGTTTATCTGACACGTACATGTACAGGCAATCCCTTAAATAGACAGCTTCGTACGGTATAGGCATACCGGTGCTATGTAGCAAACGGAAGGTGTGTGACGCTTGCGAATGCTATGGCATGTCTAGTCACCCTGGATTGATACAGAACATGTGTGTGTATAGAAGTACACCGTGTGCGTGTAGGATTGGTGTGAGATCACACACACATAAATATATCAACGAGAGTCACGAAAGGATTCCGTACATCAAAGTGGAAAAAAGGGGTTGAAACATAAGATTGAACAACCCTGCCTCGTTATCCTGGCGGCCAAGTCATAGTGTATGTCTATATAGTATATTC
Organism: Sphaeroforma arctica JP610; assembly: GCF_001186125.1. Classification (NCBI taxonomy): domain Eukaryota; class Ichthyosporea; order Ichthyophonida; genus Sphaeroforma; species Sphaeroforma arctica. The sequence goes on from NW_014040102.1 coordinate 13,960, forward strand.
TCCCAGATGGCTTTAATGTATATTTGTGCATCAAGGTATGAGAGTATGTTAGTATATATATATATATATATCATATATATGCATACATACACACACTAAATTTATCGTGTGCACATAGAATCCGATACCAAGTGATCTGCTGTCTATTGCAGACTTGCGCATACAAACACGCTATTAATACGCGTGCTAGTAGATGGACATGTACGTATTAATGACTGACATGTTCGGGCCATAATTGTGGATACACTCACTACAGTCGACCATACATGTCCAGTCGGAATAAAAATATAAATTCATAGGAGCAGAGGTGTACGCACAGATGATCACTCTGTAACTATAGCCCACTGTCTCCAATGAAGATAGGCATACGTGTGTACGGGCGTGCTGGTTCATAAGTTAGAAGATGTGTATTAGACGCACATACACGGCGTAGTAAAACACTCTTAGCTGGTATCGCACTATGATTGGGCCGACACGTGCTTGTGATACTGATACAGATGAACCCACGTCTAGAGAAATATGAATGTATATATAAACAGATATCAATTCCTACATACACGGCATAAATCATAGCGACATACATATACTTATACACGTAAATACATTTGTATACGCATACGTGTATATGCATATGTACATATATATCTTATCATGTGAATATGTATATACTATTTATATACATACATATATATATACTTGTAGATATATTAGTGTATATGTATATATATACATATAAACATATACTATTTATGTACATAGACACGCAGATACATACATATATATATAGATGTATATGTATACACACACACACATATATATATAGATGTATATGTATACACACACACACATATTTGTATAGATGTATATGTATACACACACACACACATATATATCCATATGTGTGTGTGTGTGCGTGTGTGAGATGTGTGTGTTCGTGATTGTATGCGTGTGTCTGTACACATAGTCTTCCCATATAAAAATGACTCCATACCTGTTCAGTTTCTATGGCGACCGGAGTACTCGCAACGACCGTAGCATCGGCACTGGGTGCCTCAGTCACCGGCACGGCCTCACTGCTACTGACCATTACAGGGCTGACGCTATCACTACTGACACTAGAACTACTACTCGCAACGACCGTAGCATCGGCACTGGGTGCCTCAGTCACCGGCACAGCCTCACTACTACTGACCACGACAGTGCTGACACTATCACTACTGGCACTAGAACTACTACTCGCAGCTTCAACAGCTTCGGCCGGGTCTGAGTTCGAGTCAAGTATAACGGCATCGGGTGGTACAGTACCGTCCGCTTCGGAGCTAGACGCCTCAGCTATTGACGGGTCTCCATCGCTGTTATTTAGTGACAACGGGATGGCTATGGCGCAGCATATGGCAGCTACGGCAAGCACACACATACCGATGGTGAACACCCGCTTCTGAGGTACGCGAGTGAAATAGGAGATGGGTGGAATGATGATAGATAAGTGTTTACACGTCAGCCCAGCCCGCACATACGAACGGGAATTGTCACATCACAAAAGATGTGTATCTATCAATGTCGGCAGACTATACTGTACATCATTCGTAGCAGGATCGCGCAGTATTGTAGTATACAAGCCGAAGAAGACCCTACACATCGCCATTGCTGGTAAGTAAACTGCACCATGTGGTATGTACAAATAGGACACACTGACAAAAATTGGACCTTATGAGTACCCCTTATGACAAACTACACATATACTTAGCTTTACACTTAAATTTAAAATTTACAATTAAAAGTTTACATTTAAAACTAGCATATAAACATATGTATTACACTTACATTTAAAACTAGCATATAAACATCCTCGGCAGAAAACATAAATATCTGTTCAAAAGTTCAGGACCTGTACTGAGTATATATATCGCATGTAACACGCCATAAACACGCCATATTTCAGTATATCAAACATGCATACTCTGTAGAATGGCTTAGAAGCAGTCGGTCGCTCGACAAAATTAACATCGCTACCGGCGATACCTATGCTTGATTCCTCAGCGGAAAGCATGTTGAATGGTTTTGTGTAGTTGATGCGAAGTGTGTAGTTGACGTATATGTGTGATTGTTGCGAAATGAGCTTACGTTTGTTTATGATGTTTATGATGTTATTGACTATAAAGGCCGAGCGTGTCTCTTTTATTTATATATTTAGAAACAGGCTACCTAGCAAGTAGCTTGTGTTGACGACTTGACTCTGTGCCGACAATACGTTTTCAAAAATAGGTATTGTCAAAACTCTAAATGTAGCCAATTAGCCGTAGACAACCACCCCGTGTATCGATGAGCTCACACCTTGCTCGTTGTAGTTTAGTTCAATACTTTGATCTCGATGAACGATCGCATAAAAAAAAGCCAAATATTTATGACAAAAAGTGAAAAAGCGTGCTGAAAAAAAAACGATTTTTGTTTATGATGACGAATGTATAGAAACAACCAATAATTTACGGTCAATAGACCTAATGTGCTCATTCCTAGTGATGTCATGCTTGGCCTGGAGTATGTGTGCAACATGTGTTGTGCCTGGACCTTGTTCACTTTGTACTCCTGTAATAAAACCTGTATTAATATAACTGCTGCTTTTTGAGTTTAAAAATAGGTGTATGCTCTTAGAGTTGACTTTTCTTGATTCTTGAAGTCTTAGTGTTCAAATTACAATTGTAAATCGGCTCATCATATGGCTGTCACTGAGTAGATACTAAAATAGAGTAAATAATACAGTATAGAGAGTAAATGTAGGCAAGCAGTATTATACACTTACATATTCATAGTCTTATAGTCTTATGCAGGGCACAGGCTATAAATTACAATACACAGCAGACTGAGCAGAGTCAAGTCTCAACTCTCAACTCTTAAATTCTCAAAGTCTCAACTCTCAAGTCTCAGACTCTGAGTGAACTGGTGAGACCAGACTCCAGGGTCTCAGAGATCAGGGCATCAGGCTCACAGCTCTCACACACACCATGTTGTCAGACACTACAACAGTCAACAACAGTTTCAACAGTCAACACTCGACAGTCAACACAGAACAGTGAACATACAGTCACCACCATGTGATGTGTCAACTGTCAACACAAAGAGAGAGGTACAGAAGTTGACAACTACAATACAATACAACAGAATACAATCTGCCTACAGATAGATATGTAACAGACTGCATATGTCTATACAGACTTCAACGCCCAACAGTCTACACAGGCAACAGCAGTGTAAATACAACTAATCAACTATACAAAACACAAACTGTATAAAATATATAAACCATAGTCAGCTGGCCAGCTGAACTGCGTCAGCCGCCACAGCGCCAGCCGCTCTCACTCTACTAGAGAGTAGAGAGTAGTAGGCCACCTGCGGCCAACTGCCGGCAGTGCCGGGTGCGGGTCCGCGGGAACAGTGAACACCGGGAAGTGTACGGAGTACGGACTACGGTGTACAGTGTACTGTACATATTGAATTTCAGTGGTGTATTTTTAAAAGATATTCTACAAATAGAGTACATACCTTTTTATTTATATGAAAAACAAAAACAATGATCAAGTATATATTTTGGATTTTCGATTCAATCCGGTCGTGTATTCTCGAATCTCGACTCTTGGGAGTCTTGTCTCGACTCTCAACTCTACGGAATAGAAGTTGAACGTAAACGCACTCTACTCTACTACATAGTAGAGAGAGACTATAAGAGAGTCTAGTAGAATCTAAATACTAGAGTACAGACTTGAGAGACCAGAGAGAGAGAGTCTAGACTATACTATATACTATTTAGGCCTGTTTTGCCAACTTTATAAAATTCTGAGGAAATTAATGTTTTTGGAATTGTAGACTGTATTTCGGATAATTTCTTTTCCAGTATTCGCTTAAAAAAATTCTAGCCAGTCCAACAAATTCTGGCTGTAGGGCAGCCCAGAACTTCCTCAAAAAGTCCATTTTCCAGTTGACAAACGCACGAGTCCGTTGAAATAGTGGGTGATTGTCAATTCTATTTTTGTTTGTCGTAAAGCCCCATCCATTGGTTGGAATTAACAGCTAGAATCTGTTCATCATGTATATTTACGTACATACATAAAAATGTGATATACTGTGATTTCAAAAGTGCGCGCTCAAAAAGCCAGAGTAAATTTTGAAATAGAACAGTCTATATCTCTTGTCAAAGGGAAAACGCTGTCTGACCCTCGTTTTCACTTATTAGAGGAAAATTCTGGATTTCGAATTTTGAGAAGAATTTCTTGGTGCAGTCTAGTAATTTAAAGTTGCCAAACGGGACAATCTGAACGAATTTCATGTTTCAAATTGTCCTGAAAATTTTCCAGAATTTCAAATACGCTTCTTAATTTCAGCACGAGGATATGAAATACACAATTTAGTTGCCGGAGTAAGGTGTTTTACTCCATCCAAGAAATTATTTTCACAATTTCATAAAGTTGGCAAAACTGGCCTTCTAGTAGTAGTGTGACTAGAGAAAGTCACTAGCGACTCACACTGCCCGCCCGACCGTAACTGTGTAACATTAATCCATTTCCCGTTTAAAAAAACGTTTTTTTTTCAGATTGGATGAATAAGCGTTTCCGTTCAACTTTTACACTATATGTGCACCCTATATAACTAAAACCAGGTGCATAAATATATAGTTACCAATATTGTCTTAGATATTTGGCGCCAAAAAATATGGCGCTTTGATCCTTATTTCCAAAATAGGTGTATTTAAAAACCTCAAGTTCTACACAAGTGCAAATGTACTTTGATATTTTTAAATTGCAGTTTATTTAGACTCTGGTAAAACGTTTTTATTATTATAATAAAAACCCTTTTATTTATTGTAGATTTGAATAAATATGACACGATTCCTTTTCTTCAGTAATATATTTAAAAAAATATTATTATTGGAACTCCCGAGTCCCGAGTATTGAGTTGTATTGTTTTAAAAAAAAAGAAAACAAAAAGAATTGCGCATACTATATATGACAAATAGTCTGCTCAAGGGTGGGAATTGGAAAATCCAAAAACAACCATTCTCATTTCTTTCCGTTCCAACTTCCAAGAAGACTCCCACAAGTTTATTTATCTAAAAAATATCAACTTCTATTTGCAATTTGGCATTTTGAATGGCCTCCTGTACACAATCTGTATCTTTTTTATTTTATTCAAAACAAAAAATTTGTTAGACAAAAATACTTTTTTATTTTATACAAAACAAAGTTGTTTTTTTTTGGATTTGAAAACAAAAAAGGGGAAAATAGGGCTTTTTATAAAAATAGTTGCAACTTGCAACTTGCATTTTGCAACTCCTATTTTATTTAAAATAAATAAATATAAGCCCATGAATACGTACCAAAAATCTATAAATAGAAAAGGTACTGAACTTTCCAGGATAACTAGGTTTCGAAATTGAAGCCGCCAGACTTCGTCGTACATATATCATATGACGAGTCATTAACGCCGTGTCATTTCGAGTCAAATGTCCGTGTTCTGTAAAATATTCTCTATTAGTAGAGTAGAATAGTAAATACATAATATACATACGACGTGTTATATATCTATATATATATACAGACAATATACATGGCCGATATAATATACATACTTTGAAGCTGTGTGTGAAAAGAAGGCCTGAAAACCGCATATGCTACTGCATACATACACAAGTGGTTTAAATGATATAATGCACATGGTCTAATTGTTGACAGCTTACAGCTCACCTACACGTACACCATGTTAGGCTTAAGGTGTGTATCGATATCTGCAACTGCTCGTGAGTGCGTGCGTGTCGGAAGGAATTGTAGTCGTGTAGCTTAATCTGTATGTGTCTTGCTTGTCCCAGATTCGTATACCACATTGGAGGAACACGTATTTATGTTTTATCAATATGCATTGATAGGATCCCAGTATTGGTTCATTTCCTGTATAATTGCTGAGAATATACAGTGTATATACTGATTTTCATTCTACACGGCTGTTTATCTTCTTCTTCTTCTCTTTCGTATACCTGTTCGTTGCTCACGTGTTTGTTATCAAAACATCAGATGTGGTCTTCAACGGCTGAAGCAGCCTGCGCAGCCAATTATAAAAGTTGGGATATTTCAAAGGTGAGTATATTCAGATATGCACACGTCACTGAAGATGAAGTTCCACTTTGTTTCCCCATTCACTATATATATATACACATGTACATATATATATA
>NW_014040102.1:26107-26744 GCF_001186125.1 Sphaeroforma arctica JP610
TTTATATAGCGTGACTCTGAAGCCTGCAATTATTGCATAAATACACTTATTGTACTTGCGGTTTAGGCGTCCTTTTTAGTTTGTCCACTTGTCTGTTTCCATTTTCGCCCTTCTTGATATACATAAAGTGCCAGTCTTTTATGTGGAATATGTTGATTTGAGTGACGTCTGAGACGAATTCGCCGCACTGTTGACAGCAGGGCGTTCACTCGGATAAATATCTTCCACATAAAAGACTGGTACCACATGTGTCTCAAGAAAGATGAAAGCGGAAATCGGAATGTGGACGAGCGAGTTTGGAAGTATGTTCCGTATCTACAAGGACTGACATAGCTGACTCCGGAGTGAAATATATATTCGTACTTCTATATATATATATGTATATGTATATATATATATATATATTATATTATATTATATTATATTATATTGTATTATATATTATATTATATTATATTATATATGTATATGTGTGTGTGTGTCTGATGGCGCGTGGATGTGTGTGTGTGTATATATATACATATGTATGTATTTGTATATGTATGTATATATACATGGATATATGGATATATATATGTATATATATATATATATATATATATAATATAATATATGTGTGTATGCGTGTATGTACATG
>NW_014040102.1:28174-32584 GCF_001186125.1 Sphaeroforma arctica JP610
TTATTAGTTAGTTAGTTAGTTAATAGTATATATATATATATATATATATATATATATATATATATATATATATATATACATATATATATATATGTGTGTATGTATATGTATATGTATATACATTTATATGTATTATTTACATATACACATATCCATATATATTATATGTGTGTGTGTGTGCTTAAATGCATATGTGTCTGTGTGTGCCCATGTGTCTGTGTGTGTCCGCATGTATGTTGTATCGCGGCATGGTGTCCGTGTGCGTTTAAATATAAACATATGTATTTCTGTGGAGTAGTTCATCCTTGAGAGAACCCATAGTACAGGCACCAACAAACCCCTTTCAGATTCTCCGTTTCACTTCTGTGCGTATACATATACGTACGAGGCTAAACCGGCCTTATACCTTTGTGATACCAACCACTGACGTACATGGACGTGCAGCTTATTAACTGGGTACGACAGTTATTGCCTTGCTTGTATCTGGAAACTAACGTGACCCTTTTGCATTCGTACACGCTCCTTGCATTCTTACTTAATTACCTACTCATCTACCTACCATTGCACCTACACACCTACGCTTTCACACAGACGCGCGTGGACGTACAGCTCATTGACTGGGCCAGGCGGTCGTTACCACAGGAATGCGTTGCATTGGCAAGGCAAACGTTTATGGATCGGTTTGATGAGTGTGTGCGAGGGGACGGCAAGAGCTCGTTGAAGGACAGCCCAGACATCTTCGTTGCACTGAAGGAGAAGATCGTATCGGATTCCATGCAGAAGCATGCGTGGCACCGGGATGTGAGCGACAACCTCAGGGTTATCCAGGTACGCCTATGAGTTTCGTTGCGGCCGTGCAATACATGCCCGGGTGGTTTGGGATGGGGCTTGGGATGTCTGTGTATAGATGGGTGATGTGTGTGTGTGTGTGTGTGTGTGTAGATGGGTGATGTGTGTGTGTGTGTAGATGGGTGATATGTGTGTGTGTGGGTGTATTGATAAGTGATGTGTGTGTGTGTGTGTATATAGATGGGTGATATGTGTATGTGTGTGTATAGATATGGGGTATGTGTATGTGCGTGTATAGATATGTGGCAAGTATGTGTGTGTCGTGGCATCTATGGAAAGATGAGACTTCATACTGATCCCTATATACAATAAAATCTAGACCAAACACATACTCTTTTTACATTATATGCGGATATCTCGGCCAAGCACACATGCTTGTTCGCACGATTTATATTCAGATCGTGATCGTGGAGGGTGATGTGATCAGCGATGTCGGTTGGTGGTACATGGATGTAGCTGCTCCGTATATTCATTAGATGTGAGTGGCGTGTATATGATTTTAGTAGGATGCTACTGTGCTATGGATATAACTAGTGGGCTATCCTCCACTTATTAGAGGCAGAAGACCAATCACCCACTTCTCGTGTCATTTTGTATTGTATCGAATACGGACAAATGTTTCTCACGGTGACGGTATAGTCTGATTAATCTCATGGGTTTATCGCCTTTTATATCTCTACCAATGACATCTCATCGTGGCGTCATATATTTGTATTCAATACTAGGCAACCATTGTCGCAGTGTTTGTTTAGTCCACCTCACTTACAGACGCCTACCCAATTATTTATATATATATATATATATCGTACTAATCTATACCTACTGCACCCGTATTCAGACCAATTCATTGGAGGATGATGAGATCACTGACGCGGGTCAGTGGTACTTAGCTGTGGACTTCATGCAGAACAAACTGCAGCGCGAAGCCACTGCCTTCAGCTCCAAGATGCGCGAGTACTTTGGCCCTGGGTGGACGGAGCGCTGGTTCTACTGGACCTCGGGTACTTCTGAACAGGTGGGTGTCCATATTACTTGGTCTGGGAGTCGTAGCTGTAGTACACCCAGACTGTTTGAAAATGGGCCGGTCTGACCCGGCGGATCCATACAGGGCGTACGTGCGAGTGGTGCCTCGGGTTCCGGTGTCCATGCTATGTAGCATTGCCTCGTAGCTCGGAACTTTCTCTACCTAATACCTATTTGACACTGTTTTGACACTTTCTCTGACACTTTTATTCACACTCTTTTGGCCCTTCCAGGCAATCCATGCGAGCATTGCCTCTGAACTCGGCGCTTTCTTTAAGCCTGAGCGAGACGGCGCCATTCCCAAAGCGAAGTTACACCACGATAGCATCATCACCGTCAGGAACAACATCCTGCAGAACACGGGCGAACACGTGTCTGACGCACAGGTTGGTTGAGCTATACATCACATGTATGAGTGTGTATATATGCATCAAATGTATATATATATATATATATATGTATGTATATGTATATGTATATGTATATGTATGCATGTATATATACACATCAATATATGAGTATACATGTACACATCAAATACATGAGTACATTTATATATATATCAAATGTATGAGTGTGTATATATACATCAAATGTATGAGTGTTTATATATATATTTATTGTATGAGTATATATATGCGTCTGTATAGCGGTATTATGTCATGGGATAGTACGAGTATTCTAGCGTCTGTCGAACTCATCCAAATATGATTTGTCGAAATTTGATGCCTTCTCATCATGCTGAGCATGGCTAATTTTTTATTGAATACTAGATCGCGCGAATCATAGGCCATCTTTCCACGTGAAATCGCTATAACTGGTCAATTTGTAGTGTCATTCTCTGCAGATACATGTTTTGTGTCAGTTGTATTTGATCTTGAGCTAATCATGGAATTGGGTTGTCCTCACAGCGCCGCTAGCCATATCTCTAATTAACACTCACCGCCATGCAATGTTATGGGGTGTCGATAGTACTTTCATCAATGAGCGATGTGTCTCTGTATGGATTTATTCATATATTTACCTATCTATCTATATCGATTTATCTATCCATATATATATATATGTGGGTGTGGGTGTGGGTGTATGATGTATGTATGCATTTATGTATTATGCATACGGATTTTTAGATGTATAATCATCTATACTTATTGATCCCTTATTTCGAACAATACTTTTCCCTCACAGATAATTGATGTGTACAACAAACTCTACACTGGAGAGTTCTTAAGCCGAAGCGTCCAGTCCGCCTCGTACTGCAAGTATGTGTGTCTTGCTTTGACTTTTGTCTATTTCTCGATCGCTGTGCATCGATATACCTGTTTGTGTAAAAGATATCTGTACGAATGTATCCACTCCATGCTATGGTAGTATTCATACGTACACGTGCATGTATTGGCCATTGTGCTCACCCCTGCACTCATGCGATAGTTATATGGCGTGCACACATAGTCTGGAGTATATATCATTCACTCCACATTTATACTGTATTGCTCATGCGTATCTAGCTTAGAGTGTGCCTTAATCTCTTTTCATCTAGACTACACACGGTAGCGAGTATTTGTCACACACATATGGTGACTTTATTAATATTGTCATGTGTACGATCTGATCAAGTATGTACATACTTCTCTCATCATCCCGATTATTCTATCGTACACAGAGCCAAACAGTTGTCAGGCACGCGATATACACTGTAGGACCATTGTACTGTCTGTATTACGATTGTACAACGTTTCTACATGTCCTTCTACAAACACACGATAATTCCTCGAAACTTTCATATTTCTATCACGATGAGAATCGAATCGTGTATGCGTTAGTATCTTCTAATGTAGTACATACACAGAAGTAAATACTCGGCAAACAGGTGATTGACACTGCATGTCCATTGGACTATCCCTATTGCAATTGCTGAAAGGTGTTCCCTGTCCTGCTACACCTACCATACACAGAAGTAAGTACTCGTCGAACTCGCGCGATGCACCGAATGGCCTGAAGTGCAAGGATGTGGTTATGTTCTGGCGAGTGCAGGAGATGCTGCATGTGACAGCCAAGACACTGAGGCAGCAGATCATGTACCACCAAGGTATGTGTCATGTCATGTCATGTCATGTCATCAGTTTGGGGTATTGCCTACTCTGGCAAATAGTTATGGGGTTGAGAGAAGCTACAGGATTTCGTATATCGTTGGCTATAGAGCATTGCGTGTGTATACACCGTTAATACGTATATATATCTATGTGTATGCGTATGCGTATGTGTATATGTATATGTATATGTGTATGTGCATATATATATATATATATATATATATATATATACATATATATATATATATATATATATATATATATATATATATATATATATATATATATATATATATATATATATATATATACATACACACACATATATATATATATATATATATATACTATAACGTTGTACTCTAAAGTCGAAGTCAGTTACGTAGTCGTATTACGNGTTATAGTACGTAGTCTAATGTACTGTNACTGTACNTAGTCGTATAGT
>NW_014040102.1:32605-53490 GCF_001186125.1 Sphaeroforma arctica JP610
TATATATATATATATATATATATATATATATATATATACACACACAACATATATATATATATATATATATATATATTAGTTTCCCATTGGAAAAAATACGTGGCATGTATCTGAGAAGCTATTAATCTGAGTGTGTCAGTAACGCTGAAGCTTTTGGTTGGAATTGCGTTTGTTTGTGTATCCAAATACAATCTAATTTCTATGTGCGCGCGTATATCTAGTGTTATAACTCGTTCCCTATGGCATGAATCAATCTGTTATAAAGCTTTATATAATAGATAAGAGTATCGTTTATCGATTTCTATCTCATCCATTATCACGAGATTCATAGACATGTGGCTGACAACTAAACAGTAAGCCGACGTCGAATGTGCGAAGTTGCACTATAATCTCACATTGCACACTCTATCACGCCTGCTCTATTTCGACACCAAGTACGCACTATGTTTATCAATGTTTGCCCTTGGATATGTACGTGCACAGCCAAATTAGAAGCCGAAGTTAAGCAGCATCTCGATGTTCTTTCCGAAAGCGAAGCGTCAAAGAAGGAACTGATCTCTAGTGAACGTGTGGAATTGGCACAGCAGATAGAAGTCCGCAGACATCTGTTACAATCACTCGATGGCTTCATTCAGACCATCTCTATCAAGGCCAACGCGACATAGGGGTAGAGACGCAGCAAAATGCTTGCGTGGATACACACGTACCACTGCAATTTAGGTGCATGCGTGCGTGTTGCAAGACGGTAAATACTTAGTTAGATATACATACACATACTTAGCTTGAAGCCCGTGTGCAGGCATCCTCTTCACATGGTATAATGACACAAGTCATATCACTTGCAATGACTTCACCTCGTATCCAGAAGCCTGTGCGAAAGATTTAGTGGACGACTCTATCTTCCACCTACAACGACGATACGCAGGGTTCTCCAATACAATACAGCTTCCAATTTCTCGAGACCAATTGTATTCGTGCAGAATGCTCGCTCTGTTATGTATGCCGTACTTGCCGTTTGTGAGACATAGGTACGAATTATACCCTTACAGCAATCAGCGACGCAGTATGAGGCTACGAGTAGACTTCATGGAGCCGGTATTCGATTTTCGGAGATGCCAAAAACTCAAGCCCCAATGCGAGTGTGCGTCGTGGAAGTTTGATGCGCAGATCGATGCCTGCTTAAAATTCGGATGCATTTCGGTGTTTGCTTGAAGGGGCCGCAGACATTCGCCTTGATGGAATCGCCAATCAGTTCAGTGTCTGGAGAATGTATAGGTTTACACTGGCTGTGCGAGATAGCAACACGGAGGTCGCCGACGAAATGTTCAAGCATCTGCACGGGGTAGACACGGAGCAGGATGATGAAATATGTCTATGGGCGTATATGATTAGCGGTTTCGAAGTAATATACGGCCAGAAAGAATTAAATGTCCACTTTATATACTTTTTTAGGCAGCAAGATCCATCAAATCTCGTATTTAGGTGTTCGGCTACTAGTGAAACCGCATATGTATGAGATTTGCTGATTGTGGCTGATGACCTGCTAGCAACTGCCCTTTACCCTCTTGTATAAATGTGTGCTTTTGATGGTTTCGAGTGTTAACGTACATTTTTAGCGTGCTGGTTGTGTTTACATGTATGTGTGGTAGTACTTGAATAAAATGGCCTCTTTGTCTTTGGCTGGAATCGTATGCTCCAGTAGCGACACGTTCCGTGAGTTTGATCCAACGAGGGTTGGGGAGTCTATGTTGGAATCGCCTTTCAGGGAATCGATCTTGGCTTACCCTCTAGGACGTGTCATACTCTAATAGTGTAAACGTGTTGTTCAATTTCTGTATTCGTTTCCTTAACTATCGACGTGGGTCTCCCTTGGTTAGTTTAAATTGTACATGAAAATGACATTTCATTTAACACATAAGTACCCGATTTGATATTGTATGCACAGCCTCAATAGAGCATTGCAGTGGCAACTTGAAAAATTTATTAAACATTTACAGCGTAGGCAGCAGAGTAAATTGTTTGATCCCCAGCCGTCGGTCCAAGGTACATATCGTAACCCTGTTCAAGCTAATCTAACGGGTAGCGATTGCATCTCGGGAAAGGGTCAACCTGGGTGAGCGTCTCCCTGTCAGGACTCGACTTTGCAAATCCAACGTATATTTCCCACATTCTTTCTTTGGCGACTATTTCTTTTTGTTATCATTCTGGCTAAAATTGGAGGTAATGACTTTAAACTTATTCAAACGCGCATTTGAAACTTTTTAGCACGCACCCGAAACAACCCGACGCTGCCTCGAGACATATCGATCATAGTCTTACAAGGTGCTCCAAACGTAATTTTTATTTCGAGTACTCAGCACACGTTTCCGTGATCGTTGGATCTGAACACCTTGCTGGATACGCAGTCGTTCGGGCTGTGCTTAAGATATTGTGAGTGAAGACGTCTTTCAATAGCTCGATGTCAAGAAGTATGTTTCGATATTCAAAAACACTCTCTCAGGTCGATGCTCAAATTAATCCCCCCAGGCAAACACAAGACTTAGATATGACCAGCATATTCTTCGAGTTGCTTCTAAAGTGGTGACGCGCCTTGCATCGAATTCAACGTCGATCATTGTCCAAAATTGAGGGAAATATTCAAGGTGCAAAGTGTTGATGTCTGCTTGGATGTCTGTGTTACCCATGGTGAACCACGACAACATGCTTTGCGTACGATATTTGTCCTGCTACCGTGGTTGAGCATTCCACAATGCAATTGCTGTCGAGCTTGACGGCTCCAGAAATGGAAACTGGTGGCAGATGTACAGTACTCCAGTCAGCTCCTCCCAGCACTACAACTCACTGAGCTCTGATATACTAATCAGCGACGGTGTCAAGGAACATGTGCTCGTTTTCCGTGTTGAAACTTTCAATTCTTGCGACATAATTCTTTCATGGATATTCACCCACTTATTAGGCTCGATAATTGGTGTAAATTGAACACCCAAATTTTCACGAACCAGGCACGAGCTTGTATTCAAAGACCAGATACTGCCGTTGTCGCTTGATAACAACGACACACAGGCGCGACGATCTTGTCTCTTAGACCTACGTGTAATATATTTCAGAACCCCCATACTGTTCATTAAAGTTTCAGTGTTTGATTTTGTTGTATGCTTTAGCCTTGAATAGCAATCTGGGTAACCGCTACCGATGTTTGCATAATATATACATAATACTGAAATCAGCACTTCCTTGACAGTTTGCGCCCTGCGGCATTCAGCAGATTCGGCACACACAGAGGAACGGGCGACAACCTCCCGGAATTTACATTTTGTGGTAAACCATTGGCGATGTCCAATCTACCAGAGTAGGCAGTATGTAGTGTGGATGAATGCAGAAATGCAGTATTTTACTAAAAAAAACATTTAAAAAAACCAGAAAAGTAGTAAAGCACATACTGCACAGTTCCGCAATCCGCATTCATTCGAGCTTTTAGCGGAGCAGCTTTCTTTTTAAACTGCACAACAAAATGAAAACACAATGACTTCAGGATTTTCTTCTTCTTTATTTTCGTTTAAAAAATGTAAAAGTTTCACTAGAATACGTCTCATAGTTTTCAAACAAAACAGAAAAAGTAAACAAGAGGATAATTTTTGTTTTGGGCTATGATATTTATATATTTTAATTTAATTTTAAAACAAAAAAATATTAAAACGAAACATTGTGTATACATTATAAATTTATAATATAATAAAATTTTATAGGGTTTTTAAAAGTATATTTTCATGTGTATATACAAACCTTTCTAGAGTCCTATAAATTAATATTTTTTTAACTCGGATATAAACAAATATTGCGCAACCCAGCAACCGTTGGCTGACCCACTAGCAACCGCAGTCCATTCCTCCCTGTGCCTTGTGGGGGACTGGGGGTTCTCTCCCGAGACTCTGAGAGGCGGGTCACTGACTCTCTGGAGTCTGGAGTCTGGACCCTGACCCCTGGCCCTATGGACCCAAAACAGAATGAGAGAATCCACAGGAGTGGGGATAAAAAAAATTGTACACAAAGGGGGGATGGACTGGGCGGACCCCTGCACGCCAGAGGATTCATAGGAGTGGGATAAAACATTTGTACACAATAACACAACAACCCTTTTTTTTAAATATACCTTTAGCCCAGGCCCCAGGGCCCCGCCCCCCGGGTCTTTCCTTTTGTCATTGTGTAAATATGTATTGCTTTTTTAATAGGGTTTTAGGGTTTAGATTTGGATGTAATATAGAACTTTGGAATCAAACAGTCTTTTTTGGGGGAGTACATATTGTATTATTTATGTACTTGTTATGTATTTACATAAATATACTCAATATTTACATACGTCATTTACAAAAAAGTTTAAACTGTATTTGTTTTATGTAATAAAAAAAAAGCTAGAAAACACTAATATGAGAAGTAGCCGTACTATTACTATACTATATGTAGAATGTGTGTGCACTTGTATTTGGTAGTTTCTGTTGTGATAAGCATGTCGAACAGGGCAAGGCACTCGAGTGGTGGCCGGACGAAGAGACATAACTTAGGAGACAGACAAACGAACAAGTTTACTGCAGCTATACAAGATAAAGAATTGAACCTGATGATATAGAGTTAAAGTGATAAGCATAGTGCTTGTGATAGGGAAGAAACTATCGTGGATGTTATACTAGATGACTAGATGATGGACGGAAGTATTTGAACAAATGATGGGAGGCTGTCTATACAGGTGCGTTACCAAGGACAGACAGAAGAAAGGGGTTGAAAGCAAAGAATATCTGATTAGGAACCGATGGTATAATCATGAAGTCTTTCTTCAGTACGAACCCAAAGGAAGGAAACCCTAATACCCTATGTGACGTCAGTGTTCCCTCTGTGTCAAACCCACGACATAAATATGTTCAGACTTTGCAATCGTATCCTTAGAGAGTGCTTTCTCGTCGACAATCTCTGCGTATATGTTTCTTTTAGAAGTATATGGCGTATAGCTCTGTGGATACTCGTTGAAGCGTTTCTTTACAGTATTTCAATATTTTGGCCGCCAACTGTCAAGTGTCAACAATAAAATGTTGGCCACCACAATCACATGGGGTAATAGAATATTGGCCAACACATGGGCTGTCAATTGTCATGGTCACCTCACCAAAATGGCCGGAAAAAAAGCTTCCTTTTCGATATTTTGTTTTTGAAAATTCCAATTTTTTTACAGGACAGAAAACAAAAAGAAGTAAGGGGCGAACCGGCCAGGTTGAAGTAGTAAGGTTGAAGTAGTAGTGTAGTACATAAGTGACTGACAGGGTGCCGGTAATGTGTATCCGACAGTTCCGATTAGTCGATTACTCAGATTAGACATCTCTATACGGCACCGATTTTTCGAGTTGATTGATTGTTTTTTAAAATAAAGAAAACGAAAAGAGCTGTGGATAAAATCATCTATATTGATTGTTTTGATATTTGTTTGTTTTTCTAAATTACAAATAGCAAAATCGAGTACATACGTAAGTAAAAACTACCATTTGTCCATTCATAATATTCGGCCATTTAACATTTGAATTCTGTACAACTGCTTTTTTTAAAATATTTGTTTGTTTTTTATTAAATAAAAATACCTATGTCTTGGAAAGGTTGTCCTATGCCTCTCTCTCGAGTCATCATGACTATGATTTTGCACGGCCCTCTGGAATCTAGATATTTTAAAATAAATAGTGTTGCACAGTTGCAGTCAAAGGCGATTCAGGGCAAATCACAATTTTGATTTTTGAAATGTGCCTGTAGGGCACATTTTCTTGAAAATGAAGAAATGGAAAAGGAAGCCGGCTGGCCCGAAGGGCCCCTAATCTCTATAGGGGGTCTGACAGGGGGTCTGTGGGTAGGCTTTTGATTGTCAAGGTTCTGATACACAAATAATATTTATATATACACATATATATGTAAAAGTCGGTCTTCCCTAGGCTGACTATTACGATACCAAGACGTTTTAAAACGTTAAAATGCAAAATGTTAAAAAAAGTTTAGCTTCAGCCCTTGGTAGTGAGCAAAAGATTAGGGGATTTTAGAATGAGACTATTGTCTATATGCTCCGCTCTAATCACTCACTACTTCGGTCTATATTTATTTGCGATCGGATATACATAAAATTTCTGAACCAGGGTCAATCAACGCAAGGATTTTATTTCCATTGCAATATACAAGGATTATTACACGCTCATCTAAAGAGTCGTTGTATTGTACCTTCACTCCAACTTAATGTTGGGCTTTTTGTCACAAAACTTAGTGTGATCGCCATTGGTCTTCTCACACTTGTCGCACTTAATAAGAAAGTGTGTACAGATGGATGCATGTCTGCCATTCCAATAACCGTCAGGGGATAATTGGTACATGTCATACCCACAGTGTGCGTCGGAATATTTCTTAATCTCCTTAAATGGAGGCTCCATGTCCATCGCTCCTGCGCGTGCCCGTTTTTTTTGGGTCGCGTGGATAGAGTGGAGTCGCGAGCACGTGTATGTTGAGGTCTCTCGTTTGAGGTCTGCATGGATACGTATCCGTGATCGGTGTGCTCCAGCGGCTACTTAAGTACCACTTTTTCTTTCGATGTTAAACGATGTGCGGGGAAACGGGTGGATACCGTATTATAAGACTGTTCCCATGTAAGTCGGGATAGATGAAACTTTGTTTCATGTCCCCTGTCTCGACCCTTAGTGGCGTGTTTACGTCGCAACCCGGTGTACAGGTTCTCACGGTCGATATTCCCTATGTTCTTACAGAACACGTGCATAACCAGAAACTCGTACCATCGCTTTGTCTTGTCCATTGTTATATCTGGATGTTTCAGGTCAGCATCTAGCTTCAGAATATAACTCTGAATGGGCGTGTTCTCAACTGGTTCAGTTAAAATTGAACTCAGTCCGGGGCTACGCATGTCCTTACTTAACAAGGATATAACCAACCAAATCACAGCTGGCCAGTCACGACAAATGTCTAGCTCATGCTGGTGTCGGATCAAAAACCGTATACCTGTAGGGTCAAACGTCTGCATTAAAGCAGAGATCCATTGCTGAGGAGCGATATCATTCGTCTGTGTCGAGGTCATGGTTGTTTAAAAACCCGACCTGCTTACTGTTGGCATCCCAGTTCGTCTTAAGTCGACTGATCTATCCTTTGTACTTCTGGTTATCCCTGTGGTCTTGTCCACGTTGGGCCTGAAGTAGCTGACCGATGCGCTTTTGCTTAATCGCAATCCTATTCGCAAAGTATGCTACATCATCAGCATATGCGCATCGTGGGCGATTTCCATTTTAATGGTGTAGTCGTCGACCAGTCAAGTCTTTCTTAAGGATGGCTAACTGATTTTTAAGACCAGTATTTTCAGTAATTATCTTACTTATGCGCGCTGGCTTAGTCTCGGACGTAGATTCGGGTTTGCCAATTGGGATTGCCTCCTCTTCTGGTTCCATTATAGGTCCCTTCTGAGATTTGTTCTTGTCCCCTATAATTTGGGGCTCCATTATAATTGGGGACTTTCCTTTCTGCGTTTGGTTAGAATTATGGGTTGGGGCGTCTTGAGACGTGCCCCTTGTCTCACCTCTTGGCTTTGTAAATGCAATCTTTGCAGTTGAGGCAATAGTTGGTCCTCGGGCTCTGTCAGTAGGAGTAGTCTCCTTATTCGGAGTGGCTACATCCATATCTGAAGCATTGTCCTTTTGACTATAATTGTCGGAGGCAAGTACTTCGGCTACTGTGCGGTTAAACTCGTCAGCAGCGGCGGCGGTTGCTTCTGCGGCAGCGCTAACGGCTACTCTCTCCATCTTCTTCTTTTTAGCTCTACGCTTCTTAAAAGGAGTATTGTCTCTCTTGGTCATAATCTTAACCTATGACTACTAGCTTGTCTCTTAAGGACTATGTTGGACAAGAATGTTTTGTGTGGTAGTTAATCTACCTTTGCGCTTAAATAGTCTAAGTTTTCAATACCTTTACTAACTTTAAAATGTGTAAGATTCGGTCTATTAAAGCGATATTAAGGCAAACCCTAAACACTAAAACGTGGAAAGTGCAGAGTGAGGTGATCGTCCACTTATTTTCGACGAACCTTCGACCGGAATTGCTTGTATCGATCATAGTAAGATTTGGTCCCTCAAGACGGTATTAACGCCTTAGAATAAATAAACGCGTAGGTAAATTCTAAGTATCGTAAAAATATCAAAGTAAATAAACGAAATAAGACATTTAGTAAAGTTAGGTATGCCTCGTAGAAACAGCAATACTCTGAGGGATTGTGAGGCTGAGACATTGTCTATATATATTCCTCTCAGTAATGTTTCCGCCGAAGGGATTTTATTTAGTGTTTCGTTGTCGCTCTGTTAAAAACTATGGTATATTGGCTTACCCTCATCCTCGCTTCTCGACCGGATTATGACGGATAACCTGGTCCTTCTCGGTATTTCGTACTCTGCACTAACCCATTCTGCGGCACTACACAGCGCAGACCCGATCCGTAGCATAGAGGTGGGTACTCTACTTAGTAGGTCAGCAAGCGAAAATATGGAACATTCGATAGTAACAGTGTTTTGTCAACACCGGCCCGAATTGACTCAGCACATATCTTCCATTGTCGACTCACTTGGCCCAAGCTTCAAACGGTAATTTACTGACCACTTCTTTCCATCAATCTTTCCTGAACCACTACAGCGACTATGAGAGCCATACCATATGTTCATACATTGTATCATACATACTGACCATTTTTGAAACAAATAATATTATCCCTTATAAAATGTGGTCAAAGCCAAATAACACTTAATAAAGAGTGTTAAGTCGAAAATATGTGAACTCTGTCAGAAGTGCCAGTGAGAATGGCGCGCCTGCTATATTTATTAATCTGGATCTTATGTGGAACGAGAATTTCTCTACCATTTGGTTATATGGAAACACCTGTCTCTATGGTTTTGTATGAGTAATTCTCTATTACATTTATTGGCCGGTGTTCTGGTCCGGTCTTAAAATTTCTCTTTCAGGTCCGATCCTCAAGTCCGGTCCTAAATATTCGCCTAGGGTACTTTGTCCACAAGTGTACAAGTTGGAAACTCGATGGGCGGTGTTTGGAAAAGATGCCAATACCACAGTGTGAAGGGTGCAAGATATTATGCCGTGTAGTGTGATGTAGAATATGATGTTATGCCAGGTTCCAACCACACACGTAACATCAACCTGACTTAAAAATCGAAATAACGTACAAACACTTATCTGTATGTGCTGTGTTGTCCATGTTGAGTCCTTGTGGGTTGAAGGGCGTCATACTCATTGGTCCTAACGTTGTTCATCCTCGGACAATACTACCGGGCTTTCTTCTTCAACGATGTCAGCCATTTCTATATCGTTGCCTGTCGTCGAAGAGTCAGGTTGAGGCTGCGTATTGGTAACCATCGTCTCGGATTATTGGTAACCGTCGTCTCGGATGGTTGTGTTGGGAAGACCGTCGTTATATGAAGTCGTCCGGGTTTCGCCCGCGCTGGTTCTTTAGCGTTTACCGGGATTCACGGGTTAGGTGAAAAGAGGTTTTCATCATGTTTTACTTGGTAAGCCTCTGGAGACGGTCCGCGGTAGATCAGAGGATGTCTGCGTTAGTTTACATAGCCTTCTTTTCTTCTCTTGTGTATAATTTAGAACGCTATGAAACGATAATTTTTTATGATTATGTACCGAAAACTGATACTTGACTGTTGAATCGGTAAGGATTTTTTTGCGGTGTATACGCTTAATAGTTCGGTACTTGGGCCAAAGTCGCCTTATGTGGGCCCCTTAAATATCAACCCTACCTTTGCGAATGGACCGGATGCGGTTTTGGACACGGGCTCGGGCTCGGGCGTTAATACTTTTATAGTGACGGGTGTCGTATAGACAGTCCCCGCGTGCTCTGCAGAATATTCGTTCTAAAAACCAGCAGTTAGTGTTGTCAAGCCCAACGAATCCTGAATCCAAGAACAATTCGTTCAATTCGCAAGGATAGATGTATCGAACTATCGATAGACGATAAGAAAGAATTTGTAGTCTAAAAACTTAATTGTTCAGCTGATTTTTATAAATAAATAAAAAGAGTGCAAAAAATATATATCTATAAATACTATTTTGTTTTTGAAAAGAAAGTACGTCGATGGATGATACTTGACGTGTTGACGTGGAGTAAATAATTTTTATATCCCTGTGCTTTTGCATTGCAGTTTTTATTAGTAGTCATTATCCACTAGTTACTCTACATATATAGTGACTCTCTCTAGAGAGAGTCCGATCACTCGATCAGGCTATAATTAGTTTTTTTCTCTCCAGTCTCGAGCTACCTCGAGCTCTTACATAGTCTCGAACTTTCGACTCTCAACTCTCAACTCGAGAGTCGGTCGCGAGACTCGAGTCGTCACGACTCGACTCAGGTCACTCTTAGAGTCTCAGACTTCAGACTCTCAGAGTCAGGGGCTCAGGGCAGTCAGGCAGGGGAGAGTCAGAACTCAGGTTTATGAATATTTTCATTGTTTCAGGTTGTTCAAAACCTGAGCTCTTAAAAATAGAGGCGGGAAACCCACACTCCAGAGGGTGTTTCTTTTTGAGAAAAGTACATTATGTACATGAATTGTTTATTTTATTTTTAATGTCTAAATAATTTTCTTTTTTTAACCAGTACATGAATATAGAAAGGCCCAATACAGAAAACACGATGTGATACCAGGAGTACCGGAGAGGGACACCATACATCGATAATTACGAAATGAGTAAAATATTTTAAAAAGTACCCCCTGAAATTGCTCCTAAATAAGTTAAATGTGAAACACAGATGTGCGATTATGTACCTCAATCCCAAATTGTGATCCACGTTCCGATTTCTAAATAGTTCCAAATCGTATTCCTCCCATCAATCATCATGATGGTGCTGCAATATAATTTTTGTCTGCTTTCCAAATTCCAACACCTCCTTGTGTACCCTTCCACGATTCAAATAGGAACTTACTTTCAAATCTCCTAATTCTGCCACTTCCTGCCTTCCAAGTTACTACTACATACACCTTTTTTTAAAAGGCCCCATTCTGTATTTTAGAAGGTATAACTCTATTTATGGCCTATTCTACTTTTTTTTATAGTTTTACAAGAACAAAACATCGGACGATGAATTGTTCAAGCACAACAACACGCTGGACACCACATCCAATTGCAATACGGCAAAAGATAGCTAAATAAGATATATTAAAGTCGATCCCGCGTTGTATCGATGTGTAATTTTTCTTCGTTCAGTAGCTACATGTGGTTCCGTAGAAGCCCTAACGGTGGTGATGGATGTTCAGTTCTAATTAATCGATTGTGATTGAATTATATTTCTGCCAAAACTGTAAATAAAACACTTGTCATAAAATATAATAAAATATCATTTCAATTCATAACCAATCGTAGTCAATTTATAGTTATCATAATCATTCGTAGCCACCCTGTACAGGCTGTACTACAGTAGTCATTCGTCACCATCACGTAGTCATTTTTATGAAGAAAAGAAATATATAATAGCCACTGCGTAGCCAAGTGACAGAAACTAGCTACAGCATCCGATGTAGTCGTCATACAATCTACTTTCTTTTTTAAAAAGGTACGGCTGTTCTCGTCGCGATTTCCTCTATTGATTGAACAGAATGTCTAATTCTGCCAATCGATAGCTATGTATGTATTGCCTTTCAAAAGCAATAAAGAATTGTAAGTGTTCATTGTGTTGTGGACTTGTGGCAGATTTTTTATAGATTAGGCCATTAGGGGTTTAAATTCATTTCTTTAAAAATAGCACCTTATAATTGCATGCTTTTAGTTTCCCACCGACACAAGCGCTGTTTTATTTGTTTTTTAAAAAACCAATATAAAAACATAGGTACACCGCTAAAATTTCTTCTGTTTATACGACACCGGTCACTATAAAACTATTAACGATCGAGCCCGTGTCCAAAACCGCGTCCGATTCATTCGCAAAGTTAGGGTCGATATTTATGGGCCCATGTAAGGCGACTTTGGCCTAAGTACCGAACTAGTACCGAGCTATTAAGCGAGTACACTCGGCAAAAAAATCTTTACCGATACGAGAGCCAAGTATCCAGTTTTCAGTACATAATCTGCACCAATCACCTGAAATAGAATACAACGCCTCAAACTAGCGAGAGCCAATGTTCTGTTAAACCTGTGGGCGTGAATTCGTGGATCCATACTTCTGAATATTATTAAAAAAATCGTTTCATAGCCTTCTAAATTATACAAGAAGAAAATAAGCTTATGTAAATACGATCGTTTGGTTTGCACAATTGCACCGTAGTTCAACGATGTTGAATTTGGGGTTGTCCCGTTCTGTTGTAAATTTTTTAATTTCAGGTCTAAGGGATTTAAACCGCTGTCTATTTTAGAAGGCCATGTAACCGCAATTTGTTTTTAGAACATAGATTCAAAAAAAAAAAATTCACCCGGTTCATTATTCATATCATAGCCTTCATAAAATTAGACATCATATACATAAGAAAAAGTTATACTAGGGCTCGGTCGTTAATAGTTTTATAGTGACGGGTGTCGTATAGACAAAGTCCGGAGGGCTACGATCCTACGGCCTACGTACGACGATTTTTTTAAATGTGTTTTTATATATTTTAAATTTTTATAAGTAAATATGATGCGACACATGTCACATCAGCGACATCGCGCATGTGTCGTTCACCCCAGGGCCCAGGCGAGTACTGCCCAGCACTCCAGACTCCAGAACTCCAGACTCCAGAGTCTCAGAGGACTCCTGGACTCTAGAGTTTATTGTTTTCTAAAATAAAGTGTTCATACCTGCATACAGTCAGTCCTACACCGAGCTAATATGCTAAAATTGCTATTATGGATATCAACTATGAGGCGGGAGATTCTCCATGAATGCTCCGAAAATTCTGCCAATAGGAGTGGCGGTACAGAAGTGGTTTTATTCTCACCCTTTGGGTTAGTGGTTACGCAAGCTCCAGTCAGCAGTTCAGCACTCAGCAGTGTGTTCGTCACTGTCATGAGTCTTGAGTGTCAAAGTTTCAGACTTCCAGTTCAGACTTCAGACTGTCATCACCATCTGCACATTTTTAGTTTGGACTTTTGGTCATTGATGAGTACGAATATATATGTATGTATATGTATATGTATATGTTTTTTTAATAGCTAGACAGGGACGGGATAGGTCTAGAACCTTAGAAGTTAAGAACGCGAGTATTACAGTCCTGCACACATACTTACACATACTGACACAAGCACGCAGACACTTTACAGTTTTCACATCTACACATACGCGAATATGCACTATCCTGCTTCGGTGATCATAGCAGCAGCTGTTGCTGCGAATGCGCTTTCTATTCAAGATTTGATGGGAGCTCTTGTTCGCAGTGAAAGGCAAACAGACGATAACTACTGTGAATTTGGCATGAGTTATATCTGTGATTCTACTAAGAATGCGCTCGAGTGTGAATACGAGACATATCCTTTCGACGAGTGTAATGAGTATTGTGCTCGCGTGTCTGATTTACCTTTTTGTGTATATGATAGTGTTGAAGGTCCTATCACGGTCGTATCTGAACTGGAAAATGAAATGGCCGCAGTGAGTGAAAACGAAGCGGCACACGACGGTGATCTGCCAGAATCGTCTGATTACACGGAAACGGATTTAAATATTGATGCCAATGAGTTAGAAGAAAACGAACCACTATTGTCGGATGAGTTCTCAATGCCTGAAGAATCAGATATACTGGAGGCCATAGATATAAGCGATTTGGAAGATATTGATGTGGAGGAAGGTATGGAGAACGGGGGGAACGCTGACGAGTCTACTAAGGCAGCGGAAGATGTTGTTGAGGGTATACAGCAAAGCACTACGGATACCGAAGCCTCCACATCTACCGAACTAGATGTACCAGAACTGTCTGAGAATCTACCTATTCTACCAGCTCAGGAGAGCGAGACCATGAATGCGAGTGAAAGTATGGAGGTTGGCATGAGCGCTGAAACACCAGCGGAGAGTATAGATGAGAGTGGAAACAGCGATATGGAAATGAGTACGGGGATGACAGCGATGAGCGAGGCAGAGACTGATGATCTGTTCCTTGTAACCGTATATAATGCATTAGAGAGCTCGGCGTTGAGTACTTCCATGGAGATGTCTACGGAGGGAGAAACTGAGACCCATATACTTTCACCTATTGAAAAAGCTGTGGGAATTTCTGATGGTGGTGACAATCAAGAGACGTTCTCTGGCAATGTGGTCGATGAAGGAGTTGTCAACGAGGAAGTTTCCACACACAGATGTTTCGAAGGACCCTCTTTCGTAAGTTGATATAGTAGTGTTTTACGTCGAACTATGTCTCAATTTAGTGGTAATTTTCTATACTCCAGTAGTCTCCATTTCTCGTTTTGTTCGCCATGTCATTTTGCCTTTTATAGTTTGCCGTTCGGGAAAACGAGGCTGAGAAGTGAGAAGTCTGTCTGCGTTTGATTTGTGCATATTCGATGTGATTGTGATCGTGATCAATAATCACTCTTCTTTTTTTGAATACGCACGCACATCGTTCTGACATGTAATACTATGATCTTTCTCATTTATGTTATCGGAGTGATTAATGAAACAATCACTTAGCGATGATATACCCTATAGACTACGAGTGTTCTCGTGCGGATAGTATAGCTTTGTGTCAGCGAACTTTTGCATATTGCATTGAAAAGTCCGGGTAAAATTAAGGAATGTGTGTGTCTGCGGTGACCCTGTACGTACAGTGTTGGAAATCTTGGATTTAAGATTACTCCAGTATGTTTATATATATATAGATATAGATATGCATATACATATGCATATGCATATACATATACATATCTATATATATATATGTAAATATATATATATATATATATAACGAACCCGGTGCCGCATGAACGTATTTCACTTTCTGGGTTTGCTGATCATTATGTGCAGATTTTTAAACAGGTTATCCATACTGTTTCAGTTGCAGTTAATCGCTATTATCAGTTTCTACCGATTTATAGTGTTTAATGATGTTTTAGGACTTTTGTTCCAATGTATTATATATATATATATATATGCGTATGCACACATAGACATAAAAATACTGTTAATAACTTCTTTTTATTTGATTTATTCAACAGTATTGTGCCAGCTTCGCCAACGCCGAACTATGTGGTTACACCGTTGAAAACTGCAGCCTGTACTGCAACCCTGGTTGGTACCCCGAACTATCAAAAGGCGAAGTCTGTGTGTAGAGCTTTTCTGTGCTTCAGTCGATTGACAAGCCGATTTTTCGACAAAGTGCCATGCTGAAGTCTTTTCACAGGGTCGTTCAAGGCAAGACAGGGCTAGGCTATACATATTAGATGTGTACACTAATCGCAAGCACCCGCAAGTACGGGACCTGTGGCGATATGCATACATTGCTATAATGATGGCAAGTGGCCATTTTTATGTACCTGTGTGCAAATACACCTCCACATGAGCACACGACATAGAGCTCGTGTGCATAGTCCCTTGCAGCAATCATACATGGTGTGCTTTCGACACGCAGACACTCGCTGTAAAACATGTTTTGCAAGCATTTATCTTAATGTCTTGTGACTGGTATGGACTCAATTCATGCCGACCATAGCAGGAAACCCCAAAGTCATACCCCTAAACGTATATGTATTGGTATGTCAATGAAATACATACAATAAACCAGTAAGGGTCGGGAAAGGATGTACTCCTGCGCGCACTTAATATATATATATAATATATACGTTCATGCATCAAATGAAGTTATGTGATATTCCCATGTGTGACAGTTTATACGTTATACAGCCTTCAGCTAACATGTCCTATCTCTCTTGAATAACATAGTGCAAGTATACATCTGAAACGAGGCAATTTCTTTTGAGCTGTTTTATGCACACTCCCAGATTTCGTTTGCCCGTTCCATTTGTATATATAGGTACATCCTCAGCGTGTGGAGGTACAAGATACCTATACTTGCGTTATCGCTAGGGGATTGATGACATATATGCGTCAGGCATGATCTGCGCATACATCTTATGAAATATCTACTCATTGCGGTATACATCACCCTCAAGACACAGTACAGGGCATTTAACCACATGGCCTCAAGTAACACCGACGACATGATATACGTTCCCAACTTTATTGAATACGTACTTTCAGGTGTATACTCTGACCGTCACTGCTGCAGAGCACGGACAGCAGTATGGCGTCACTTGGGCTTGCTGTGCTCACGGTCAGGGTGGTCTGTGCATAAAAAGAGTGTTGAGGTGAACCAATCTGCAATTTTTATAACCTAGAGTTGTGTTTTTCAAGCGTAGAAATTATAACGGATACACATAAACTTGCTAGATTGTAATAGTATTTTGTCACTGGTGAACAAGTAGCTAAGTGGGAGATGAACAAAACTGTCTGTCCATAGGATATACGATGAGCTTTGTTCTCGCACCTGCAGCTCATGAGATCATCTGATATTAGTATTTGGTACAGCTGAGTCGTGCGCCAAGCGGGCCATGGCTGCCATATATTACTCAACACGTCTACCTGGGAATCTTTTAACCTGAATAGATCTGAGCCGATATGGGAAGATTTGAACTAACAGAGTAGAAGTATTTGTCTACAAGATGTGTGTTTAGCGACATATTTTTTCTATATTCTATACCATCGAGCTTTGAAACAAGGCGCATCGACATATGTCAAGAGGTCAGTATAGGTGCAAAATAACAGTTGCTATCTTCTACATTTTCAGGGCTTCAAGACGTCAGATAAAGCGCATTGTTTATAACTTGAACATCAATCACTCCACCAATCCACCAATGAGCCAGACCTCGATGTGACCTAATCGATAAATCCAAATGAGTGATTGACATTCTATCGAGGGAAAGGTCGAATTCTTCAGTGTCAATGTAATGTTCCCTGCACATAAATAGCAAAAAATTAAAATAATTCACATTGATCCAATAAATGGCCATACTTTGTGTCCAGGCTCACTCGCAGCGCCCGTCTTTTGACTCAGGAGGTGTGCCACATCATCTCTTGGCGTCAGTGTAAAGGGAGTGCTCGGTAGACCACTCACGGTTCTATCTGAGCTGCCCACAACCGTGCCAGAGATACTGATCTCCACGTTTTTCAGCAGCGGATTGCATATCTCGAGCACGCGAGCCCTCCCGCCCATTTCTTGTTGTGTCTGATTGGCAAGCTCCTGTAAGCCTGTGCCTTGTGTCCGTGGTTGTGTTTCGGTGTGGGATGTGTCTCCCGCTTTATGTGTAGTTGCTTGTGTGTGCAATTCGCGCACAAGTGGGACCTGTGCGTAACCAGTTAGGGCCAGTTGGAACGTACATTGTGCTGGCTGGCGTTCGGGGCGGATCAGCATCATATCACACTTCCTGCACCGTGTATCGGGAAGGGAATACAAGCCAGCGTAAGACACGCGGACGAGAATTGACTATCGGAAGTCCGGGAAAGGGATGAGCTAAAATACATCAGGGTCGTTCACGCAATTAGATTGGATAGTCCAAAATATATCACAGACCAACGAATTTCGGCGGGACTCATAAAACACAAGGAGTCACTGAGGTATACAAATCAAGATCGTACTAGACATCAAACTTGACATATAACCCCGTGTATATATGCATTTAAATCCCCCGTATTGGCTCATGCGCGTATGTTTCCGTATATCTGGATATATCTGCGTGCCTTGTAGCCTAGAATCCTATCATTACAATTATGCTTATGTGCATGTACATAAATAGAACTGATCAAGCATGCACGAATACACATCCTTATACACATAAAATAATACATATATAATTTGCACCTACCTACACCGTCTGTTCATCTTGGCACATAGCGGCGTCCGCGCCGGCAAGATAACGTCACTTCCATACGCGCAAAATGTAACCATTTTTTTCTCAGGATCTCTGACTTGCCTTCCCGCCTGTTCCACCGCAAACGCTTCCCGAAGTTCGGAAACAAAGTCCAGCGGAGTGTCTATGCTAGTAGTCGATTCCATATCTATATCCTCATGGTGTGAGTTTGATACATCTGGCGCGGATTTTTGCGACATTGGGAGCGATTCGCGCTGCAAATAGGCGTTCTGGAGCGCGGCGGCGAATTCTTCCTCTTCTTTGGGCGTGAGTTCATAGTCTTTCTGTCTGTGCTTCATCGTGCATATAGGCTTAGCTAGTAGCTGCAATAGTAAAAGGGGGAAATCGTCAATCGATGCGATGTATATGAATGGCTGAGCAGATATGCTAAAAGGGTACAAAAATAAAATAAGGCAAAATCGGACATATTGGCGTTGCCAGTAAGCAGCTATTTAGTACGAGTAATACGCATCACTCAATGTAATGTACATTTATGACGCAGTAGATGTACTTCCAAAATAAATTAAGGTTGGGTCAAACATAGCTACGGGAGTATCGCATCTAAACACAGCAATATTTCAAGTGCACACTAAAATATCATCCGATGTTAGGTCAGCACTCAATTTTCAGGTACATTCTGTTTTCGACACAACCGTACTTCTACTTGCATGCAAATACTAAATTTTGTTTGCACAAAACACACAAAAGTATACCTACGTCATTCAAGTGGAAAAACACTTTGAACCAAACGACCGTCCCATTCACATTGTCTCCGTGTCAATTGGCGCATTCATGAACTTCGTGACAAGTATTTGATATGTTACTCTTAAATATGTATATGTACGTAAAATTTGCATACATAAATGTATAAATGTATAAATAGAAATAAGAATAGGTATAAAATAGATATTGAAATAGAAATAGAAAAAATAGAAATATATACATAAATAAATACATATATATATACATATATATCCATAAATTAATAGTGGAATATTGCACACCTTTTTCGAGTCTTCTGACATAATCGCCACTACATCCTCGGGAACATTCCGCCCTGGTGGGATATCCGATGTAAAGCTCTCCAGCACTTGCTTTATACTCGGGGGTAAGCTCGTGAGATCAGATTGCCGTTTAAAGTTGGTCCTCGCTTTGGACTTGAAGCGGATATTTTCCCTATTACAGTCACGTGAATATAGGCAGAAGTCAGAGCGAGTTATGTACAGTATCACACACACCGCGTTGTAATATATTGTAGTACGATGACGGGAAGTAATACTAGCCACTATTGCACTCACTTATATATATAGTCACACCACTACACTAATCCTGCACCAATCAGTTCTAAACTAATTGAACGTTAGTAATTTTCTTATCCTTGTATACACCCCTCAAGCAAAGAAAGGTAATTTATGCATTCCTAAACGAGGATATCTCATATTTATCACAGTAGTAATAAACTTATCGCCCCCAGTAATGAAGAGATCCCCGCTTAGTGTAAAGGGATGTATACAAGGATAGGAATATCACTACACAAAATATTAATATTTTGTTCCACTATGGAATGAAAAATGTTAATAACAAAATATATGATGTTGCTATAGTAGCACACACCGTGAGCCCAGTTGGACCCCGTTCAACAACCCCTTATTACTTCTATCAGACCATTAACTAATAAAGGCATTCTGTACTACACCATATAAAAAAAATGAAATCATTAGAGTTTTATGAACAAAGCTCCATCGTTTTCAATAAATGCACTAAAAACAACATAGCAGGTAATAAGCTGAATACACTTTCACTTTTTAGGTCAATGGATATATTATTTAGGGTTTTCACTTACGCAATGGTAAATGATGTATTATATGATGCAAATGTCTTCTCTATTACAGTCAAATGGTATTCGCAACGCGTTGAACGGAATTGGATACAGTGTCTTACCCATTCTTGCGCGATAAGGTGTAGTAAGAAGTGATATTGTTTCCCCTAGGACACTCACGTGGGCACGGGTAAAGGGGCTGAACACAACATCTACGTCGCCAGATTCATTGGTAGTGGCAAGATATGATGTCGTGACATGAAGCAGCGCAACGTGTGTGGTGTAAATGTCCGTCTGTAAATAGGCAGTGTAAATTTACGCCTGTAAAATGGCACATAAGTACATAAATACACACATACAGCATCCATGTATATTTTTCCAACACATCAATAAACACACATTTGCATGTACAGTAAATCAACGAACACACAGTTAGTATAATCTTCCGAACTAAATAAATACACTAACTTCTCACTCCTGTCCGCCAACTGCCTATAGTGTGCGCTCAGCACATTGAACCCATGACTCAATCCCTCCATAGCTTTTTCCCGTTCCATCAACAAACTTCTCAGCGCTTCCACACTCTCTGCCTCTAGCCCTACTTCGAGCGATGACCACTGACAGGCACTACAGTTGTGGAAATATCGCTTTTGTGTCCCGGTATTCGGTACCGGTTCTTTCGAGACATCTTGGGTGTGGGGTTGTGTGGCCGTGGGTGTTGGGTTAGACATGTCCAGAGATTTAATCGTCAGCTCGCTCGTGCAGATAGGACATTGCGCACATTTTTTGCACCTGTATTCATATTTCGTTACAAAGATGCAGAAGAAGGTCAGATTGATATTGAAGCGATGCAAAGGGTAGTCAGACAGCGCCAGAATAGTGACTAACAGCCCGTTGATACCTTTAAGACTACGGAACTCGATATAGCACCCAATTTGACACATGTGAACGAGATTTTTTTTCGGCAAGTAATTCTGGGCCGTCGTTTCTCACAAGTAAAAGGAATATTTCAATAGCAACGACTGATAACTGTGGATACTATCCAAAATTGGATTTTATAGCATTTTTATCCAGAATATATATATATATGTACACACACATACATACATCTATACATACATAC
>NW_014040102.1:56713-57998 GCF_001186125.1 Sphaeroforma arctica JP610
GACACAGACACAGACACAGACACAGACACAGACACAGACACAGACACAGACACAGACACATACACAGACACAGACACACACACAGACACTATATATATATATATATATATATATATATATATATATATATATTTATAGCGAGTCGAAGTTATTGATGTAGCTATGTAATACAACCAAACAAATTCTATATATTTGTACGCGAGAGAAGTGTTTGCGCTCACCTATTCTTGAGTGTCTTCATCTCACTCTTCACCAGAAGGGTGGAGAAGCAGCTCCGGCAGAAGAATTTCTCATAGCCCTCGGTGGTGCAGTCGGCACACTTTAAAGCTTCACATTTCGAACAAAAGTACAACTGTGACAAGTCCTCGTGACATCCGCACACGCACTCGTATGTGATCTTTCCCATTGTGTGAATCTTTCCAATTGTACCTCTTTATAAATGATCTGGATATGCATATACAAGTGCACAACCTATGCACTGCAAGAGCATGTCATAAATGTGTAAACAAACAAAGCTATTCATAAGTTAAAATAGAGACATGGACTCGCAGAGATTTAGTTGTCATTGATTCATCAAAGCTTTGGCACCCAAATCCCGAAATATTTAGAAATTAAGGGGGTTTTTTTTCAGCCCAAAATATCACTAGCAATATTACACTGAAAATATAAAATTGAAGAACTCGGGTGCTGCACGTATGGGGTTTCCGGTTTCGACGTGCAATTTCCGAACAAAATCAGCCCTATTTAAAAACTTCGAAAATAATTAGACCATGTTTTAGCCTCGCATACCAATACATATGTATGTATATCAGCATTCAGCAACATTTGATTCAAAGGTGAATATGTAAATATAAATAAAAGCCATTTTCCTATTTGGTTTACCAGCTTTTTGATCTTGATATATAAATACATAACCCGCATATTCTGGCCGGTGCTTCCATTGTAATCATATTAATATCACATCGAGTTAAAATAGTGTATAGAGTGGCATCAGTATTGAAGTCGTAGAAGGGTCTTATACTGTGATACTGGTCATATACTGTGATACTGACTTATTATCAAAGTAAAGCTCAATGTTTTGTTAGCCAGATGCAAGCTGTCAGGTCAGCTTCATGCTCAGATCTAGAGCAGCAAGAGTTTCTCACCTCCCGATTATAATGCGAAGTGTACTACAAAGGGCTTACAGCGCTTATACTTTAATATAAGGACACGAAAAAAAGAATATATTCCTGAAAGCTGGAAGCTAAGGAGATGGTATGCCATATATAATACTACACACACACAC
>NW_014040102.1:60006-65233 GCF_001186125.1 Sphaeroforma arctica JP610
ATACATTTATATATAATGAGTGTGTGTGTAGTGTACATACGTTCATACATATTTAGTAAAAGAGCTCTGAATTTTACGTTGTTCATCGTGTGTGTATGTGTGTGGGAGCACAGGCGCACGCACGGCGTAGATATCAGTTGTAGCGGAATATATTGCATACGGACCGTAAAAAAATTGCAATATAGTTGGCTTTGTGTCAGCTCTAGCATTTCCCGAGAATCCGGGTGAAATCTACTTCATGTTCTCAAACTGTTATACTATATGTCGAAGGATCATTAAATACACATACAGACTGAATTTTTACTACCACATTTGTGTTTGGCTAAAGTTGTGTCTTTTATGTTCATTACATACACTTCTTGATTTAAGACGTATACGTACTTTACGCAGTTTCGTCGACGGCTAATGAGGTCGTATCATATTGGATATCAACCAGATAAATGTGGGGCAGCTCTAGATCGTGCTTTGCTGCCTAATCATATGTATAATCATTCAATACTCGTGAATTCTCAGACACGCACACTACCGCGTTTGTATCGACCGAGGAATCACACGTCAGTTCCAATTCATTCATCCCAAATCAGATACATATATCCCGATTCTAAGGTACATATCCCAATTTCAACATACAGGGTGTTAACGGGTCGAAAATTGAGCAGGCTTTAGGCCCAGCTTTCCCCCCCAACGAACGGTATTTTGGCCTCGAGAATTATGGCAACACGTGCTACTGCAACTCAGTACTGCAAGCACTTTATTTCTGCCCGCCTTTTCGGCAAAGGTGTGTTTGATTTCATTGATTTATACCTGTCAATGGAGCTATATACGTACTCGTGCATACCGGTTATGTACCTCTAGTAGTTTATACCGCGCACTAGTGCATGCATCCTCTCTGTATCACGCACGCACTCTCGCACACACCAACACACCGAATACTGCACGTTCGACACGGCCTTGATAAGTGTGCAAGGATTTTTTAGGGTTTCTAAACACTGGACCCCTTTCTCAACTCAACTCAGTCGGTACACTCGCATACATGAATGTAATTTTATAGCATCACACTCAACCCCACACATTCGCACGCACACGGGATGCTGCATTATCACCACGCCCCGATGAGCCTATTCATACATCACTCTAGCTATATACAAACTCACACGTACATAAATACAAACCTTAAATATCGCTCGCACTCTCCCGCAATGTCTATACACTACACATGGGCACTGTTCGCACATACTCAACGTGTGTCCATTTATCTGCATAGGTATGCTCACATATCTTCACCTTCACACGCATGCCTTCACCCATGCACACATACTAAAACCCTAAACCCTAAACACTATATCCTAAACCTTACAGGATCCTACACTATCAGCACAACCTCAATGAACGCATCAAGAAGGGCATGCCAAGGCCTGAAGAGAACCTCTTACTATCACTCGCCGAGCTATTCAGCCACATCTCCTCGCAGAAGAAACGCTCAGGCAAAGTGGAACCAAAGGCATTCGTGTGTCGGTTACGCCTGGACAATGTGCTGTTTGCGGGTTATCTGCAGCAGGATGCGCACGAGTTCTTCAATTTCCTGTTGAATAAGGTAGTACAGTTTATATGTTTGAGTTCGCCACTTGTCCGTTGATTATGACAGTGCAGTTATCATGGGTCGAGTTTTGCAGTTTTCTATTGCATAAGGTAGTACAGTTAATATGTTTCAAGTTCCTCAATTTTCTGTTGCATAGGGTAGTGCAGTTTGTATGTTTTGAGTGCGTCACTTTTCTGTTGATTCTTGTAGTGCAGTTCTTATATTTCGAGTAACGCGCCAATGCATAGGCACTGGCGTTTGTTGTGATGGTTGTCTTGGGCGAGGTCCGTTAAACGTTGAATTGTTGTGGTCTTTCTCTAGAATGTTCATTAGGTGAAAGTAGTTGTTATAGTCTCTTGGCCTGTCTTATCTATTACATCGGCGGGTGCCGACATGATGATACTTCTAAATAGTTGCGGTAGCGGTTCTGTGATTCCACAGTCTTCTGGGTTGGACAGTAAAACGGTTTGATTTTACAGAAATATTCTTTGGGTCACCCGGGTGTATATACTGGTACGCACGTATACGTGTTGGTGACTCGAACTCTGAACACGTGGGCACGAGCTATGCTTGTGTCGAACTGAGTCTATTTGTACGTATATAAATGGCATTGTGTTACCGCTCTGATCATCCCGTCAATTTAAGTCATGGTGTGTCAAACCGACAACAATACCGTTGGACGCTGAGTTTGTATCACTCAGAAGTCGTCCGTCGTAGACTTACAGCAGATTCATATTGGAATCCAGTGCCCGCACTGTATATCTAGGTCGTGCCTTTGTGACTCCACATCGATCATATACAGACTTATATAAGATATAACCGCCTGCGCGCGTGTTTTAATATTCGTATTTGAGGTGTCCGCTTTCTATCCCGCACACACATAGAGATATACGTTATTTGCACAATGAGTAAAAACGCTAAACCCTAAACCCTGGAAAACTAACTGATACTAAACCCTAAAACCTCGTGTGAGAAACCAGCTAAAACTCGAACTAACTCCTCTGTCGCAGGTGGGTGAGCTACTGGTGGAGGAGAAGAAGCAAGAGATCAAAGCGGCACAACAGAGTAAAGGGGGCGGTAAGCACTCCGACGCAGATACAGGCAAGACAGCGCCGACACACACACACACAACAGCACACCACAACACTGCACACACGCACACGCACACACACAACCACACCACACACACAGCCCCGAGTGGTGCACAACCTCGGAATAATAAAGAAGGAAGTCATGACAAAGACCAGCCGTCCGCAAAGACTGATGGTGCGATAAACGACAGAGACGGGCAAGGCCGAGGCACAGATAGCAGCAGCAATGGTGATGGAAGCAGTAGAGCAAGCACATACACGAGCACAAGTGCGGGTACGACTGGGAATACGCACACAGAGACACCGATACCGAACGGAAATGCGGATGTAGAAGCAGATATGAATGGGCACTCAAGTACAAGCACGAAGTCTGCTCTGTCATCGAGGAATTCGTCGGTGGTCGCTCAGGTACTTATATATATATATATATATATATGTATATATAAAGTATCAGTGTATCTGGTGTCTTGTATCTTTTTTACGGTCTCTTTTAAAACTTTATGTTTATATGCTTGCGCTTGAATAATCTTGTATATCGAGTGCTTACACTCAAACCACCAATCTTACAATTGGGAGAAGTATCTGCACCGAATTATGTTTTATGTAGTCAAATCGCTGTACTCTATCACTGCCACTATTTGTAACGCAATGGGCCTACCATCAAACCGCCGCTGCAGTGAAATCGCTCTTTATATATAGACTCGACCATTCAGGAAACAAATCCTTTGTCTATATAACACTTTCGCACCTACTTTCGATCATCAGATCAAGCGGATGTCAATCTCAGCGAAGAACAATGTTCTGAATATGAATTCGCCGCAACTTTCGAAGAAGGACCAGATTAAAGAGGTGCGTACTCGCTGATGTGCTACAGTCACCGGTCATATAGGACTCGCATACTACTAGCATCTCTAATGCCAGGATCGTTCTTTCCTTCACCTTTTCGAGATAGCTAGTCCTACGCAGGCTTTAAAAATCCTCCAGATTTTTACCAGGTTTATGTTTTTATTGATAGCTCCTGTTTCAAACTACTTTGTTTGTGGTCTGGATATTACCTGTTGCAGAAAACAGTAGACGTGGATAGCAACGCCGCCAGGGATTCCCACATTCGCGAAAAAGACAAGGACAGACCTGAGGACAAGGTGTACAAGGTGTGTACATACATTGATGCAGATGTGGCACTGAAATTTGCAAACATATATCAAGTGTAGGCTAGTTAGTTATGCGTTTACCAGTATCAGCATCCGTTTACAAATGTATGCTAGTTTAGCTATGCGTTTACCAGTATCAGCTGATTCCTCGCGTTATGCGCATGTGTGTCCTGTCAGATATATTCGTTTACAAATGTATGCTAGTTAGCTATGCGTTTACCAGTATCAGCTAGTTCCTCGCGGTATGCACATGTGTATCTTGTCGGATATATCCGCTGACAAACTCGTTTACCAGTGTCAGCTTTAGTTTTGCGTTTACTGATGTCAGATGATTTCTCTCTGCATACACATGTGTATACCGTTTGCAAGTGTATACTGCCCACTTTACGGCGCCAACTGAAGTATCTCACTCGCACACGCGGCCGCTACAGCGATGTATATACTCTTTCTGGGCAGCATCAGTTAAATAGTAAGACAGTTAAAATCACTGTGCTAGTTGGCCTAGCCAGGACTATATCCTTGAAGCTCTATGTTTGGTGCGCTTCAGACTCAGTCTACAGCGAGCCTCTACCTACATGATTGAATCAGCAATAGCACACGACAACACCTTCAGTAATCGCCATTGTTAGTTTGTAATCAGGATTGGGACAGGGTGATAATCATAGTTTGATAACATTGTTATAATACTAGGATTCAGAAAAAGGCGAGAAGGAGGAAAAGCGAAGCTCAACGAGCAGCAACAGTGATAAGGGTAGTACTAAAGATAAAGGCAAAGACAAAGAAAATAAGAGGAAATTGGACGGCTCCGGAGGCATGGCTGGCATGTGGAATTCCGCCAAGGCCAAAGTTCGCAGCAAAAGGTTAGTTCGTGTCGGATAAGAAAGGAAGAAAAAAATAGTGTGGTGCATATTCTTTGAGAGATATTAAGTGTCAGAGGTACTGGCATGTGAAATTCTGCCAAGACCAAAGTTCGCAGCAAAAGATTAGTTTGTGTCGGATAAGAAAGGAAGAAGAAAATAGGGCGGTGCGTATTATTTTATAGATATTAAGTTTCAAGGCTAAAAGGTACCAAGTTTTCTGTATCCAGTGTTGGTTTTTAGAGGGAGTTTAGTGTAGACTATATATTTTATATCGCAAAATACATATACGTAAGAATATACCAATGCTTGACGATCCGTTTATACTGCAAAATACATGTACCTAAGAATATTTGTATTTTTGACAATATGTTTTCAAATGTACTACACATCCGATGCCCCAATGCATACCTGTATGGTAGGCACTCACACGCGCATGATTGAATTTATCTTACAAGCTTCCCTGTATTATGGGGGTATGCAAGCGGTGTGCACGTTTGCATATATATATATATATTTATAAATATATCTATATCTATATAAATATAT
>NW_014040102.1:65253-71075 GCF_001186125.1 Sphaeroforma arctica JP610
ATATATATATATACCCTAGGGTCCCTAGGCTAGTCTAGACCCTACCTAGGCCGATCACAATATATATATATATGTATGTATGTGTGTGTGTGTGTGTGTGTGTGTATACGCCTATTCCCTATTATGTTCAGGGTGGCCTAGTTCTAAATATTTCTGTACATCTGTTCTATATGTACCTACATATCTGTATCGACCTGATCAATTCATTTAAGTCGCACTACGTTATATTCGATTACCTACATATTTCGATAGCATCTTAGGTCTGGGTACCGGCGAGAGTGGCTTATTTTGGTATGAATTTAGATATCTATATCTAGATATATTTATGTTGGTCTCACATACGTCATTGTACTTAATATCCGTCCCAATTCTGTAGCTTCCCAGATGTGGGTACAGGTGTTCAAGGCGCCGTGGTTGGTAATGAAAATATCAAGGGTTCGACTCTGGGTGGCTGCGCTCCACAAACAGGGGAGAGCTGTTCAAATGACAAGACATGGATACAAGACATATTCGAAGGTATGTTTAAGGTTTGGAGTTTAGTTAGGGTTTAGCTATGATTCACGCTAGTGAACGCAGGGCGTACGTCGTAGTATGATATTCTCAAGGCATACAAATACACAATACACATTCGAAATCATTTCGGTCTCTAGGCGTGATCTTGGCCGGATCTTTTACATAAACTATGATGACTTCACTCTCTATTGCAAGAACGTTAGGACGGCAGAGTGGGCTAGCTAGCGTAGCTGATGGGTAAATAAGATTTTGTTTTTGGAATCTTTCACTAGTGCCTTCGAAGTCTATTGAGTGGCTCATGTGCGTGTGCGGTATTGTGCTCTGCCACACGGGGGATTAGGTCGACTCATTTCTTGTGCGGCAGATTTCCCCGTCACATCTGACGAATTTTTTTTCTTCTTCCGCGGGGTACGTGTTTATTGGCTTATATCTACTTTTTGTATGTTTGTATCGATATGGGAAGGAACTGGAGAAAGCACTGCTAGTAGAATTCTAGAAACCACTTGATTCAAATTCCAGGGCTCGAACCTGGACACACTCAAAGGGGCCCTCTACCCAAACTGTCGTCCATGGAAACCTCACTCAATTTGCATTATACATATAAAAACGGCTGATTTTAAACCCTCGCAACCCGTACTAAAAACCTCACTCCAACTGTACGTGTAGTGTACCTCAGATTGGGTGATATAAATTCTCCCCTATATAACCGTTCATATACAACCGTCATAGCCGCCCCTATAACAACCCCTTATTAAACCCACACCCAAGTCCACGTGCAAGTCAAACGGCAACCTATATTGTCGGATGAATTCCAAGGGCTTTTAAATTGTTGCTGAGCATTTAAAGGTGTAGAGAGCGCGAAACAGTTCCCAGTGCGCTTAGTACAATACCGGTAAAATGTTCTTCGCTAGCAAGCGGGACCGCATTCTATAGTCAGATTCATCAACGTGAGTTCTATTGGCTATCAGGTGTACTCACCAATGAGACGAGGTGTTTAGAGTGCGAAACGGTCTCCAGTAAGGACGAGTGCTTCCTGGACCTAAGTGTAGATATCGAACAGAACAGTAGCATCACACGGTGCTTGCGCAATTTCTCGACACTCGAGTACTTAAGGGCCGAGCACAAGTACTACTGCGAATGCTGTTGTAGTCTGCAAGAAGCTGAGAAGAGGTGGGTGGGTCTGTGGTGTGTGCGCGCCTGTATTTTTGTGTCTGTACACCCACAACTTTTGCGATGGATGCTATGCTGGCATCAGTACCATACCCAATTATACAAACCACAATCAGGCGGCTTTGTATTATAGAATGTATCACTAAATGACTCATACGATATTATTATATCCTAACTCGACCGCCACAGGATGCGAATTAAGAAGTCGCCACAAATATTGGCATTGCACCTCAAGCGATTCAAGGTTGGTGCGCGGTGGCGTATATTTTTCCCGAACGCGTGTACACTTATCTCTACACAGTCTGTCGCCCATTCTGTGCCTGTTTATATAGCTCACTATAGGACAAATCGTATGATTGTTGTGAGGGCATTCGAAAATACAGCGCGTCGAAACTGTATCAGATGAGGACCCTCTGAAAACTACCACCTTTTTCTTGGAAAGATTAGATCATGATGTATGGTAGCATTGGAAATGGACCAGTTGTTGTTGCTACACGAAAATTGCCTACAAGAAGTTTGTTGTCGGACAACTGATCTATGCTCTCTATATCTCGGATGGAAACGCCGTCTCAACATTGAGATATACAAATTACCCTTCTTTCTTTAATGCATAGTCCATCTATACTTCCTAGCTGAACATTTTTACAAGCCATTATTGATCTTTAATCCCTACAAACATTCTCATCCCGAATACCAATGGCAACAGTATTTTGAACAGGAAGGGCGCTACAAGAAATTGTCCTATCGGGTGGTCTTTCCGCTCGAGCTCAAGTTGTTCAATATGGTAGGTAAACTAAGCTATGAGCAGCGTGTTAAGCTCAACCTTGTAGTTCTGACCGTATCTGGCATTTCAGTTTGAATCAGCTGTGTGATGTAAATCTATTCGCCAGACCATTATCAAATCCTGATCTTCACAACTTGATCACTAAGATCATATTTTCACATTTCTTCCCGATAAAACCTAATGTCAGTCCCTTTCACAGTCTGATGACGCTGTATCGCTAGATTGTCTGTTGATCTATTTGCGGTGGTTGTGCACGTGGATGTAGGCAGTGTCTCTTCGCTTAGAAGCCACAGATTCAGTGACATATCTTTCGTAGATAGGAATCCTCCAGTACACCTTAGGCACAAAAATACCTTCGACATAAATACACCTTACATATGATTGCCCGGAACAATTGTGACCATCACAACATTGTAATTCAAAGAACTCCTCTTCCTTCACTTTCATTTGTTTAAGAAATACGCATAACGTCCTTCGCATCACACTCCGGTGAGGCCGAATTTCCAGGCCAGAAGTACAAACTATATGCGGAAAATGGACACATGGGCAGTACACTATACTAGAAATGCTACGCTCACTTTCCTCTAACGTCTGGACATGTCAAATATTCAGGACAGTCCGATCGAACCACTACCAATTCATAGCACAGAATAATGAACGTGCCATATTTTTCATGAGCTTATGCCTACCACTACACACCACAGTCCGACGACGCCGAGTCGCCAGACCAGATGTATGATCTGTTTGCCGTAGTCATACACGTGGGGAGCGGACCCAATCAGGGCCACTACATAAGCGTCATAAAGAGTCATGATAATTGGCTGATATTCGACGACGAGAAGATAGAGGTATGTCCGCATGCTTGGACTCGAATAAATACATGATAGAGTCTGTTCTTGTAAGGTGTGCATGTGGAGCAGGAAGTGCTTGTTTCAAATTGGATATGTTACAAAACCTACAATCTCTTTCAATAAGAGTTGTTGTCGGCATATCGTGATACCTGTTGCTAGTCAATCTCATTATGGAAAGAGATAGCCACGACTATATACATGCATAGATTTGGTGTTTCGTGTATATTGTGTGTATATGGCGTGTATATAGCCAAATCTCCCTACCTATGACCAGAAACGTTTTCTATACAACGCTGCTTTCAACGGAATATGCTACAGCTTATGTTTGTTTTCAATTATACTATAAGCACTGGGAAGGTTGGTCTGTACACGGCATACACTTCGCACAACCAGATTTTTTGGTTCGCTCATTCGTTTCACCACCGTGTATTCACCCCG
The DNA here is from genome assembly GCF_001186125.1 of Sphaeroforma arctica JP610. Lineage (NCBI taxonomy): Eukaryota > Ichthyosporea > Ichthyophonida > Sphaeroforma > Sphaeroforma arctica. The sequence continues at coordinate 69,010 of NW_014040102.1, forward strand.
TTACTAATCTATTCATATCCGTCAAACCGACCAGGTTATAGAAGAGAGTAAATTGCAGAGCTTCTTCGGACTTTCGGGCGAAGGTGTGCAGCAATCGAGTGAATCCGGGTATATTCTGTTCTACCACGAGAGGGGTGTTCCGGCTGAATACAAACACATGCAGGTAGGTACTTTTCTAGCGTTAGGTTATAGGGGTATGCCTGTATATATCTATTTGAATTCATGGACTTGTCTCTTGTCGTTGTACCTCATGTATACACTTCCATGTATATACTGCACTCTTCAGTTTAATGGAACAAAACACCACTATACTCTCAGAAGACCCAATCTTACAGGAGGGGAGAATCAATGCCGACCTCGGTGTAAGTACACCTCGATCTCAAAACGATCGAGACAGGCGGACGTAAAGCTGGACAAAAGTTGTCTGGAAAAATCGTACGGGTATAAAAAAATACGTATGTGTATATATCGGGACGACCTAGCTAATAGCGGGATACACTTGCGATGCCGAGACAGACCTGTGTGAATCAGCACGCACGATATGCGCAAAGTGGGAGAGTAGTCGTAGGAATATCGGCACTCGTATTCTCAAACCGGTACACGTGCTAAACCCTAAGTACCGGACTCTTACGGAGATACCGGAATGAGCGAGTTTATATCGGTACATGCGTGTGCATACACTGGGGCGCGCGGTGTTCATATTAGAATGCGTGTGTGTACTACCATTGTATCTGCTGACCTTCGCTTACCTATTGTGAGCGCGGGTGCGTGAACGACATTAATGGGGACTCTGTCAAGTTATATTCGCAATGAGTGTGACATAAGTATTTACAAGAATACAGCAGCAATTGTCACAGGCATACCATATATCTTATTAATAGCGATGCGTGCGATAGGCCATCTTATGTGTGAAGCCCTGAGCATGTGGATGCATATTTGTACAGCAGCGTCTGACCACTCCCCTACCTCAAGTGGCGAATTTGGGTGAGATACAGCAAAGGTACATCAACTACCAACTAGCACTTACAGTGCACGAAGCCGGTCTCCCGACTACAACGTACCAAGATTTCGATCAATGAACAGTTGAAATACCGGGCTTGCATAGCAAACATCTGATAATGTTGACTGTGTGACGTGGGGGATAGTTTAGACTGGGGTTTATGTTATTTTTCAGTGACGATCGCTCAATCCGGTTTATGATCTCAGTGTGACATAAATATCTGACTGACCTGCTACGTGGCGCGGTGTTTGGAGAGTCGTATGATGGTGTTTGGAGAGTCCTATGATAGTATATCGACACCCGTTATGCGCGCGGGAGAGAGCTAGCAGCGACAATATGAAATGACATCAATGACATCAGCTGGCGTACGTAGTGATTGGTGCAGTCTTGATGTCAACAGAATATAAAGAAACTTTACATATAACCCCATAGTCGCAGGGGATAGAATCAAAATAGTAGACGTACCTGGATTTGTAGTCAGGGTTGGCATTGGTATTGTAGTTGGTGACTGCTCGCAGGCAGCAGGATGGGTATTGGTCATCCGACACACAGAAACACGGATTCGGGCAGCAAAAGAGTTGCGATATATTTTTCACGACAAAAGTGGACAGAGCAAAATGGCCATTTTATGAGGCTTCAGGACACGCTCACATATGAGAGGTATAGTAGAACAGCACCCAATAGTGCATAGGCGGGAATCATCATTGCACGTGCGTGGGGAACTAATATTGCGATAGGATGGACTATCCTATCCCACAATGCGCGCGGATGCAATGCCTTAATCGCGATATCCACTTATAATATATATAAATGAAAATTAATGCAGGCCAGAACAAAGTCTCCCGATAAGTGTGTATAAGTCTTTCAACAAGTGCTTGTGCTTGCGGATGTGCCACCCTTAGTATATGCGCGAATATATCTGAAAGTCTAATATATACTTGTGGGCTATGACTCAGAGCAGCGATATATATGTATATATATATATTTATATATATATTTGATGTATGTATGTATGTATGCATTTAAGTATGTAAGTATGTATGCATGCATGTATAAATATATATAT
>NW_014040101.1:0-953 GCF_001186125.1 Sphaeroforma arctica JP610
ATATACCTGTCGATGGCCTCCACCTTCTTCTCCAGCGTAGCTAGGAACAATAAGAAGAACTCCTGCACATCTTGCTGATCATCTCTGCTGAGCCGAAGGCTTTCTAGTAAGGGAGCCGTATCTACGAAGCTGTGTGTTTCACGTGTGCGGTGGGTACATAGCGTGAGATAGTGGATCAAAATATTAACATAGATATTGACCGTGCTCAAACGGTTTTGCACTCAACTCATTCAAACGAGTGAAATACGCTCCGCTTACTCGAATACACACAAACATACACACAAGTACTTCACGTTTAAGCTGTAGGTTTGCAAACAGTTCCTGCGGATAAAACACCCACAAAAACTCCCCACACAACACGCACACACACACACACACCCCAACCTTTCACTGCTCAGCTGTAGATTTGCGAACAGCTTCTGTAGCTCAAACAAGGGCTTATCGGCCTCCACATCACGCGACAACGGCAGTGAATACAAGATCTTCCTCAGAGCCAGATTGTGGTACCATATCTATAAAGGGCAATACAAGTGAAGGGTGAACTTAGATTCCATCCAAAGGCAGACAAAGCTTGGTATATATTTGCGCATATACTCACATTGAGCAGTACAGGATTGTCGATAGGTGCGGCGCGGCTTACAGCCCTTGCACTGAATAAGGTGTACTGAAGGTGTCTATGTGTGTTCATACACACATAACGAGTCTGTGGCAATTATGAAGAGCTTAGATATGCCCAATTTGTATGTGTGAAACTCAAATGTTATCACTATTAATTTCAGAGCTAATCTCGCCGAGCTATAAAGACTACTATGAGGTAGAAGAATTTATAATATTGACGCTTCATAAGATTAGTCTCATACTGCGATACGAAGAGATAATATATATATATATATATTTATATATATATATATATATATGTATATATATAATTATATATATGTATGTATATATAC
>NW_014040101.1:3292-4672 GCF_001186125.1 Sphaeroforma arctica JP610
TACATATATATTTATATATATACATGCGTGTTTGTTGCATTTTATAAAAAAAATTATACATTAATTCTGTTTTCTGCACGTCACAACAACGACGCCTGTATTTTGTGATTTATTCCTCCAACGACAGTAAAAACCGAACGTATTGAGTCTAACTATGCTACTTCCCACACAATGAATTTATCTCACACTGACTTAAGTGTTTTCGAAAACCTCACACTTCATAGAGCTTTACTTCTTTTTTTTGGCCTCCTACTGTTCTCTCAAGTGGCTTAATGATAGACGCATATGCAGAAGCCTTTTATCCTCGTCATACGATGACAAATAGTCCCAATCGTATGTCTGACGGAAACGCTCGCCTGAGCTACACTTCAATTTCCTATCACACCTCCCATTCCCCCTCCCTTGTTCGTGCGCAGTCTTATGTTCATCTACAAGATATCCAGAGACCAGTGCGTCTGACCGTCCTTCTGTATCTGTATTAATTCACGTCCTTAGTCGGATCTTCAGGTACTGAAGAATTCGTCGCAGTCTGAGTTGTTAGAGGAGCACGAGCAGGCACCGTTGATCACACTCGCGTCAGTAGAGTACCGCCCCCCGGCACCGATAGTGACCATGGTGGTTATGAATGAGGTTGTGATTATGGCCCTGAAGAACAACCATGTGATCAGAATCGATCTGCGCAACCCCAACAAGATTGAAGGTGCGTGAGTGAGGGCAGAGACGCATGTGTATGTGTGTATGTGTGTGTGTGTGGTTGTATATGAATACGACAATACAGTGCTCGCACTCGCGTCAGTGAAGTAACCACCCCCCGGTCCCCCGCACAAGCAGTGACTATGGTGGTCACAAATATAAAGTGGTGATCAAACCCATACCAGATACATCTTCTTTCGAGTTAAGTTAAAAAACGATTTAATATTCGATTCTCTTAAAACTACACTAAAATATATACTAAAAAAAATCGCAGATATCGAGTTGTCGATCAAATCATCGGATACCGTGCACCGATTGTTCTTGGACGAGAGTGGGCAGCATCTATTGATAGCACTGGTCTCAGCGGACACACTCTACCTACATAGCTCTGCGCACAAGACCAAGCCCGTGACGAAACTCAAGGGACATTTGGTGGAAGCTGTAGCGTTTGATAAGCACTACACGGATGCACAATCCAGTGGCAGTGGCAAGTATGTAGATTGTTTGTCTGTCTGTTATGTGGAAGGTCCAATGACTGACTCTTAGCTGGGTTAAATACTTTGTTTCTGTTCTGTTCACTTCGATTTTTTTATGATAAGTATATATATATATATATATATATATATATATATATATATATATATATATATATATATATGTAGTGTGTGTGTGTGTGTTGTGTGTGTG
>NW_014040101.1:4928-13717 GCF_001186125.1 Sphaeroforma arctica JP610
TAAAATATATATATATGTCTCGCGAGCTTATGTCATTGGAAGCTGGTTTTACAAATCCATCAACTTAGCAACGCCCCCCCTCCCTATACAACCATAAACAGTACTATATTAACATCCCTATTAATTTAATGCGCATTGCAGTCCGTCTACCAAGATACACAATGGCGTGCAGGCACTCATAGCCACTTCCAAAGGCCATGTATACGAGAGTGAGATAGAGGCCGTGGAGGCAAGGTTCTTCCAGGGCAACTCGGTGGACAAGTACATGCGACTGGTGCACATGGTCCCTAATGAGGAGTGCATTAAGGGCCTTATGTTGTCCGCGTTTGCTGATGAATCGCAGCCCGCGCTTATAACACCCAAATCCAGGTATCGTGCGCGTTGTACTACTCTTGTTTTAGGGTTTTAGGGTCTTGTTTGATCATATACCGTCACCTATGCTCAGCCTGTCGTCCCACACCCCCTGACTGGATGAGCTCACAGCACAGCCTCATACGCGCGCATGCCATTTTGCACCCAGCATGTATTCATACGTACTTTACACTAACTCTTATCCTACACACTTAATTTCTATCTATGTACATTACGTACTGAGCCATGGTCATAGGCCTTGAAGCATGACACATGCGCATGTTATTTGTCGTCCGTAATTAATCCATATACCGTCATATATACCAAACCCATCATCCCACACCCTCTGGTAAACCCCACAACACAAGCTCACACACACGCGTGCGTGATATTGCGCACTCAGCATTTATTTTTAAATCATACCAGCTCTAATCTTACACACTTGACTTCTATTCATGTACATCCCATACTATCCCCTTGTCCCACCCTTCCCTCTCCCACTCAGCTCGGGTAGCCACAGCGGTGCAGAGGACGTAAAGTATCTGCTGGTGGTCACCACCGCAAACAGAATGTACGAGTTCATTGGGTACAAACGCACAGACGCGCCCATCTGGAAACGGCTGTTTATGGAGGAAGACGGGGGCCTTCTGAAAGGCCTAGGGACCAGTCTTGCGCATGGTTCGCGAGGTATGTGTCACTCCTGTGCCCGTGCCAAGTTTGAATATTTCAGGCACTGGATCGATCAGTCGTGCGCCACACAAAGGTCATAATAATAAACATATTGTTTTTGGCGTCGTTTTTATGTCGTATACTTTAGGTACCGGATCAACCAGTCGTGTGCCACACATGGTTACAATAATACACATATTGCTTTTCGCGTCGTTTATATGTTGTATACTCCAGGTACCGGATCAATCAGTCGTGGGCCACACACTGTTGAAGCTAAACATTTGGTGAAGTCTTTACAGACAGATCAGCCTACAACAGTGTCATCACCTAAACAGACAAAGGTACGTAAAATGAAGATGCAGAGATAGACATATCTTGCCAGGCTGTTTATATAATAGTGACCAAATATGTATCTGCACCGGGTGTACGTATATAATAGGTTTAGAGTTGTTCATTTCTTATATGATATACGAAGTTGATAGTTGTAGAGGGTGTTCTTGTTTTGACGTGGTGTACTTTGAGAGATGTTCATATCTTGGTATGATGCTCCGTATGAAATAGTGGCAAAGGGTACATCGTGGCATCATGTACGTCTTAAATAGTTTCAGCAATGTTCTTATGGTGATATACAAAGCAATGCATATGCACCCGAACTGCTCATAACAAAAACATCTACTAAAGGCAATCAGGCTGCGTTCCACGGGTACCGCACCTACAACGCTTCCGGACAATGGCTCTATCGGAGTGTACTGCTTTGTGCGCGCTAGTAGGATTCCAAGTGTTTGTGTGGAGCGTTCAGATACACTCTAGGATATATGTATCTCTAAAATGCCTTGGGCATTCATTTAGATCCAAACCAAAGCAAAGCACATCCACACACATAGTACGTAGCAAGGCGAACAACCCATTCTACCAAACCTTTTCTCACTACACTCTAGAATACGAGTAACCCTGAAGTCCTCCTGGCATTCACTGTCCCTTGTCTGTTCAATTTCAATCATGCCTACACTAAACATTAGGATGGCGTCAAATCGCCTACAAAAACGCGGATGCCGCCGAGTTTAGACCGACTGATAGTAGAGAGTGCGAGTGCCTCCAGCCTGACCGAAGCTTCTGGGTCGTCATCGCCCAAGCGAGGTATGTAGCCCAAGCAATGCCTTCGTTCTATCTGTCTGAACGTACCTATATATTTATGTTATGCATACCTCTACACACACACAAATATCGACACACGCACGCACACACATACACACATACACACATAAGAATCGTAAGAATGACAGCCATACCTTACACTGTCCGTGTATTGGGAAATAAGTACACAAACCCAGCCACGCACATACAACCACAATCAAACATAGTTTGTGTGGAGTGTACATGCCTACGGGTATCACTCAGTTCAGCCTGCTCTGCTGCAGGCGTAAAGACACTAGCGCAGCCATTAAGAAGGGACCCCACCTCAACCACACCCAATCATGCGCCCTCCTCCCCTGTGTGATACATACACGCCCCAGGCCTTGCAACCGCTACTAAGCTCAGCCCTACTCCATCCAGGCTCAACGAGTACCACACCGTCTAGCTCGCGCCAGAACGCCAACAAATACAATGTATCGTCGCTGTTGGTGCACTACAAGTACAGTGGAGTGCCCACTTCGCTGGCCTGGGTGTCAGCCAGGAGTGTGTATCTGGCGAATGTCGTGTTCGGCACGCATTCTATGGGCGAGAGTGTGTGTGGGAGTGACGCTGCGGTCATTGCGCTTGACCACAAACGCGAGCCCGCGGTAGGTCAAGCGTTGGTTCTGGTGGTGTTTGGCATGTTCACGTGTTTGCCAGGCGTTGTGTGTGTGTATGAGAGGGTTTGGAATGGTGTGTGTGTATGAGTGGGTTTGGAATGGTGTGTGTCAGAGTGTGTTTCAGAGTGCACCGCAAGTGCAGTGGAGTGCCTACCTACCCTGCACGGCTGTCTGCAAGGAGTGCATATTTGACGTGTACGTGTTCTACTAAACAACCCCTAAAATTCAAATCCTAAAACCCTAAGACCTACGAATCTAAATCGTATGTCCATCCACTGTCATTAAGTAGCGCCACAACATCAGGGCATTGCCCCACACATATCACACAATTCAGTAAACCCTAAACTCACTTCAAGACTACACCCCTTAAAACCCTAGTCTCTAACCCCTAACCTATCAACCCTAATTTCGAAGTGCAGTGCATGGTCCCACACAAATTACAAAAAAACAATAAACCCTAAAACCCTAGTCCATACCCCTAAACCGATGACCCCCAATTCCGAAGTGCAGCACCATCTAAACGCCAACTTCACGAACCAATATATCGTATAACCCTGAACTCTATACCCTGAAACCCTAATTCAGGAGCTCAACAACGTCAGTGCATACCCCCACACCAAGACAATAGTCCAACAATTGCCAATCCCTAAAAATTATACCTTTAGATGCCAAAACCTCAAGCCCTACACCTTGAACCTCATTCCAGTAATTCCGATATCCTACAATCGGAATCTTAGAACTAAACCTTGTGTCATCTTCTGTCACTCTTGGCTGCCGCATTGTCATCGTATCTCCACGCAATAGTCTCGTACGCTTCAGTAATACCCTAAGCCTCTACAACTACTTGAGACCCTAAACCCTGAAATCTTGCACCCGACACCCTACACCCTAAATCGGTAGTATATAAGAGGGCCATGGCAAACCCTAAAACCCCAGAACCCTAGAAGTTAGAACCTTAAACCCGCTCTCATCCTCTGTCACTCAGGAGCGCCGCAACACCAGCGCTTCACCACGCATCACCCGCACCATCCCGTCCAGCTTTGCACTGACTGAGTTCCATGTGATCCGGTTGGACTCGGACAACCGCGTGACCGTCTACTGTGTGCTGGATCAGGAAGTAGTCTACACCACAACCTACGCCCAGAGCGAGTATGGGCGCCTGACCGGGCTTACACGCGATGTAGAGAAGGACACCATATGGGTGTTTGGGCCGGATGGCATACACGAGCTGTTGTTCAACGATGAGACACGGTGTGTGGGAGAGTGAGTGTGTGCCTTAGGTGCATTTGTAGTACTTGTGTTCGTGTGTGTGGGAGAGTGAGTGTGTACCTTAGGTGCATGCGTAGTACATGTGTTTGTGTGTGTGAGAGAGGGAGAGCAAATCCAGGGATGGCCGGCATTGTAGCCTGCGCCGTGAACGAGTACGGGCGTCTGGCTGGGCCTGTGCGTGATGTCGGGTTTTTAGGGTTTTCGACAGACATATACTACACGTGGCTGGGTGGGGTGATGGCACTAGCTGTTGCGCAACGAACGGGCGCGGTGATATACTAAAGTACGCACTCAACGTTGACGATTGGACCGCCCTCTAGGCCATTGATGACTGACCCATGTTGCAGCTCCGTATAGATCATGTGTGTGCTTGCATGGGATCAACCCTATTCCTCGCCAACATACACTGACCCTTTTCTCACTAGGATAAACCCTACATCTTTTGATTGGGGCTGCCCTGTTTCAATCGGGGCGTGTACCCCTTCCTGACTAATTTAAACCCTACATGTTTTGACTGGGGCTGCCCTGTTTCAATTGGAGTGTGTACCGCTTCATGACTAATTTAAACCCTACATCTTTTGACTGGGGCTGCCCTATTCAATCAGAGCGTGTACCGCTTCCTGACTATTTTAATTCCTACATCTATTGACTGTGGCAGCCCTGTTTCAATCGGAGTGTGTTATACTTCCTGACTAATATACTCCCTACATGTTTTGACTGTGGCTGCCCTGTTTCAATCGGAGTGTGTACCGCTTCCTGACTAATTTAAACCCTACATGTTTTGACTGGGGCTGCCCTGTTCAATCGGGGCGTGTACCGCTTCCTGACTAATTTAAACCCTACATCTTTTGACTGTGGCTGCTCTGTTTCAATCGGGCCGTGTGCGGCTTTCTCAACCCATTTAACCCCACCATTCTTGGACTGGGGCTGCCCTGCCCTGTTATATTCTCAGGAGTGTGTGGAAGATATACCTTGCGCGCAACCAATTCGCCACGGCTCTGGAATACAGTCGGGACAAGCCGGAGATCACAGATTACATCCACAGCCAACAAGGCAACTACTACTTTGATCAGTGCAAGTACATACTTGCGGCTCAGAGCTATGCCAAAAGCAGCCATGTGGCGCTGGAGGAGATTGCGCTCAAGCTCATGGATATCGATCAGTACGAGGCTTTGCAGGTGCGGTTGTCGTAGTATTTCTGTCTATTATATACACATGCTATACCTAGAGACGATATATACGAAGTATATGCGTGCACCACGAACCCTCACTCGAACTGCGGCACGCTTGTAGTCTGTGTTTTATCTAACGTTATGCCACTGGTTTGATATGGCCGGCTGCTATTTAGTTGTGTGGCGATATCTGACTATAGCACCGGTGGGGGTGTGTGTCCATGGCGATATCCTTGGTGTGATCTGGTCGGCTGCCAACAGTTGTGTATTGCAATCGGCGCTAGCTCCTGAGATTGTAAGGCTATACTGTCAGCGTGGGTTAAGAACCACGGTAAATATCCCATATGATTGGTCATTGTTTAAAAGCAGATCCCCAACTGGCCGCAGTGGTACAATCACTTCATACGCCACCGTTGATAGTATAGTATGTGTCCAGGGTTACAGTACTAACGTCTGTCTATATATCCATTATTAAAAATATCTCTGTATGGCATCGCCACCGTTTGACCGCAAAGGAGTACATCAGCCGACGGCTCGACAATCTCAAGCCAGACCAGAAAGCCCAGGCTACCATGCTAACCATGTGGTTAATCGAACTGTATCTGAGTCAGCTCGATCGGTGTGTTGACCGCGGCGACGACGACACCCAATTGCAAAGTCAGCTGAGACAGTAAGTGCAGCGGTGTGTGTGTGAGTGTGGTGAATGACACCGGAGATTAGGGAACTGACAGAGATAAAGATAGAGGGCGATAGCTGCTGTGCAAGACGTTGGCTCTACGGTCGATGTTGATATATGGTTGAAGCATGCGTCGTATCTTCGTATACGTAAATAGACGTTTGGTATGCATATATATGCTTATATAATATGAAAATTGCATCTCTAGTTGGCATTTTGGTTTGTCCACGGTCGGAGTTGATTTATAGTTAATTAATATACTGTATATTTGTTTACGTAGATAGATGTTAAGTACACATAAATGTTTATATCATATGAGAATTGCATCTCTAGTTGGCATATTATTTGATTTCCGAGGTGATTTTAATAAGTCTCTATGGCCACTATACTTTTCTATACCCACTGTAATAGCCACTGCAAGTTCTCAATGGGCAACTGTAATCGTTTTATAGCTAGCTCCTCCCTAGACAGCTGATGTGTTGTTCTAGCCTAGATATCGAAAATTCAATTTGTAGTTTGGATTTGTTTTGCACAAGATAAACAATATGAATGGATTTAGAAATACTTGTTGTTTTCTACCATTCTCATATCTACATTACATGTAAATATATATTTCCCATATCTACGTATGTATTTGTATGCATAAAACGTGACATTCTTTCTGGATATAGCAGATTACTTATTGACTTGGGAGGTTTTGTTCAAAGTGCGCGGATTAGAAGCTTGTTCTTCAACACGTGTGGATCAGTTCAACCATTGAGAAGTATGAATAAGTATATTGCGGTCGTGTCCATAAACCCTAAGCTGCAACAGTGAGTGTATTTTCAAGTGTTGCAGCCACATACCTCTTGCTGGAGGCGTTGACATAGCGCAGGGTTTTATCTTTTAGAGCCCTTGTATGCATCTCAAGTCAATGTTTCGCAGCGTCCAGCGTCGTGGTCACTCGGGTCATTTGCCGATTTGTCATCACGAACTTTTCTACATTCCTCATACCACGTCCTCTCGCACACTGCAAGATCTCGACATTTCCCAATAAACCCATAAAACTTTCTACCCTAAACTCTAAACCCTTCACAGATTTCTAACGAAACCAGTTGTGAAGCAGAACCTCAGCGCGAACCACACCGCAGTGTATAATCTCATCTGCAGCCATGGCCGCATTGAGGACGGTGTCTTCTATGCCAATCACATGGGAGACTACGAGCGGGTGGTCAGGTATGCGCATGGGTCTATAAATAGACCAACCTAACTACACATCTCTTGATTGATATGTATCCCAGCCCATCCACTGTTCGTGGAAATTAGTTGGCATACGTATGTACCAACATATCGACTGTTCGATCTCCTGTCACCCGATACACTATCACGGCGAGTATAACATAACAGTATTGGCAAGGGGATGCGTAGCGCAGGATGGCTGAAACACGCATATAGCCACCGATTGAGCTATATTCTACAGAGTAGTCTGCTGTCTGGGCCTTATCAGATGCTTCAAATAGATCGTTTAATGGGCGTGTGAAGATGATGTTGGCGGTGTAGTTGGTGGTGGCATGGTTGTACTATTGGTGTAGTTGGAGGTGGCATGGTTGTGCTATTGGTGTAGCTGGCGGTTGCATGGTTGTACCATAGGTGTAGTTGGAGGTAGCATGGTTGTACTATTGGTGTAGTTGGTGGTGGCATGGTTGTACTATTGGTGTAGTTGGTGGTGGCATGGTTTTACTATTGGTGTAGTTGGTGGTGGCATGGTTGTACTATTGGTGTAGTTAGTGGTGGCATGGTTGTACTATTGGTGTAGTTGGTGGTGGCATGGTTGTACTATAGGTGTAGTTGGTGGTGGCATGGTTGTACTATTGGTGTAGTTGGTGGTGGCATGGTTGTACTATTGGTGTAGTTGGTGGTGGCATGGTTGTACTATTAGTTATGCACTATGCTTGATGGTCAGCTGTGGCTGAGAGCTGTATAGGATGTCCTCCGCTAGTGTTGTACATATGGCAATTGTACTGTGGACTCGGTAGTAGGAATGTGTGTATAGGAAGTATTCTATTGATTGTGCTTGCTAAATTAGTAAAATAGTGTGTTGAATACATAAGGACGGGATTTTATAATTCCTTCACCTACACTTACTTAGGAACTTCTTTGGAGTGCGTGGTTGCTCTGTCCTGTTTTCAACACAATACACATTCTACTTCCATTCACCATCTGAGCACTTCTGGCCACTAGATCGCTTGTCACGACGACGAATCGGCTCTTGCCGTACTTGCGCTACAGTCAATCCATCGCTTTCATAAAACTTCCCGCCGCAACCAATGTTAAACGTAAACGCGCTCCAGATAGCACACGAGTCACGTGCGACATTTTAATACACATTCGAAAATAGTAACGTATCCATTTCAAGTGGTAATTTTACATTTGTTCCACCCCAGTCACCACATCGCGTGTCATGACTACGAGGCCGCTCTAGAGGTACTCGCGCTACAGTCCAATCTATCACTGTACTACAACTTCTCGTCGCAACTGCTGATGAACGCACCCCAATTAGCTGTTGATTCATGGCTAAAACAACCAAAGCTAGACCCACGCAGACTCGTTCCGGCAGTGGCTATATATACCAAGAAATACCCAAATATTTCCATACAGGTATGCAAAAGTATCTGTAATAACTAGACCAATAGTCTCCCTGGTATATTTGTACTACTTTGTGATGTTCTGGACCGAAGTGCTATTTGATATAATTATACAAGTAAGTGATATGCTAGACCTTTGGCCAGTATTGTGGCTAATATGTGACCTGCTAGACCAAATCTCAGCCCGGCATACTGAAACAAATATGGTTATCAGTTCTAACCAGTAATAAATATA
>NW_014040101.1:13754-15871 GCF_001186125.1 Sphaeroforma arctica JP610
GGATGAACATATATCTATATATAAATCATATCGTTGTTATTTTTTAGACTGCTACTCAACCAACGGATACTTGTTTGCTCTACAGCCAATTATTGTCCATTTATTATAGTTCTCAACCTTCCCTCACATGGTTACTCTATATTCCATAGGAAAATCAAGCCCTGCGGTATCTGGAGAAGGTGATCACTGAGCTTGGCGTGCAGGATCCTGCCATTCAGAACTGCTTAATATCGGTCTACGTAAGCTACAACGCCGATGAGAAGCTCATTGACTTTCTACAGACGGTAAATTTTAGTTTAGTTTGTTAAAATGCTCTCAGGTTTCATCTCATCAATTTTGCCGGTGCATTTGATAGGAGGCATACACACATGCTTCGAGCGGGTACCAGATTTGTGATGCCAAGTGTGTGTGTGAATAATGTATAGTGCACGTCGCACGGTGTTACAGGTTCTATCAAATTGTTGAGGGTTTTTACCTTACGTTCTTGGTTTGTGTGACTGCTGTCGCATCTAGTTGCTTCTATCCCGTTGCAAGGCAACTACTTATACCGCTGATATTCCCTCACACCCCGGCAGTCCTCGGGTTATGATCGGCAGTATGTGCTGCGTCTGTGCTTTGAGAGTAACAAACTGCATGCGTGTGTGGAGATCTACAAGCAGATGGGCTTGTATGAAGAAGCTGTCACGCTCGCGCTAAAGGTGGACGTGGAGTTGGCGAAGGACATCACCGAATTGCCGGACGAGGTATAGAGGAACTGGCAGTCTTTAAGAACCTCAGCACTGAATTACACTGGATTACACGCACAGAATTGAGCATTCAGAGCTTTGATACTGAAGTATACGAAAGGGTTGCGATGCGGCATATAATAATATCAAGATAGAGAGTATGCCAGTCGGGGTTTCAGGTGACAACGTTAAGCTAAGAGGTGTTCAGGTTGCAATCCGTCTGTTTGAAATAGTGATTGGATGGTAGACTCGGTAGGGATTGTAAATCCAGGATGAACTGACATTGATCAAAAGCCACTAGTATCCGAATTTGAGAGCGATAGATTGTGCAAGTTGTTGTGACATGTTATTGCACATGCTCTGATTTGTATCGAAATGTTTTCATTGTATAAAAGGGTTTTATACTATTTTGTGATCTGATGTGCGTAGATATAATCTCTGGGCTTTAGATATGTTTCATCCTGGCCGCCGTATATAAGAAACCCAGAGTTACACTGAATTGATGCAGTGCGTAAGGTGGCTTAAAATCAATTGCGCCAGCAGAGTTTATAAATTATTCTCTTGATTTTTACATTTGGATTCAACATACTCAGGATGACAAACTCTACAAAAACACTTGTGGCTGGAAAAAAAACACATCAGTGTACACGACTACAACTCACCATCTGAACTCCATCATACTCAGGACGATGAGTCTCTGCGGAAGCGCCTGTGGCTAAAAATAGCTCACCACGTGATCGAAGAGGACCACAACATCGAGCGCGCCATGAAGCTACTGGAAGAGCAGAGTGATCTGGTTAAGATAGAAGACATCCTGCCCTTCTTTCCCGAGTTTGTTAAGATCGATCACTTTAAGGTAGGGTTATACTTGTTCTGTGAACACACTGGTTTTGGTGTAGGCCTTGCCTGATTGCTTGCTAGCTCATGGCGTTCTTGTTCGTTGGTATCCGTATTGATTGCGAGCAAGAACATCTGCTGCTTCATCCTTATCCGCGTTGTCCTCTAATGATCTCGTGGCGAGGGTGTGCAGATGCAATGCTGTTGTCCCTCTATGTATCTGGTTTCATTTATCATTAGCTGAGGCCAGATCAAATTAAAAAATGAATTAAAAAATGTTAAAATGAGTTAGAACAGTTGTGATAGCTAGTAGTAATGGTGCATGATGTTTATGTTCACCATGTGTGCGCATGCGTGTTGTCAGAGTGCTCGACCACCGGCTACAACAGGAGATGTTATACGTTTTGTTTCATACTTATCATATGAATTTGTACTCATAGTCAGCAGTACGTCTTCATTTGTTACATGAATCGATCATTCTTTCTATGATTTTTATTTATAACCTTCCATTAGATTTGCACCTGGCTCGAAAGGCCTGCGATCTTTATGTATATG
>NW_014040101.1:19856-23248 GCF_001186125.1 Sphaeroforma arctica JP610
ATATGTATATGTTGGAGTGACAAAGCTTTTTCGCGTATAACTGACAGATCTCGCACCTATGTTACTGTTTCCTAAGAACGAGTTGGACGACATAATTGCCGGAGAGTGTGTGCTTTGTGGTTCTCTGATGATCCGTTCACTAGACGAGCCGTTTATTGATGATGAGGAGCTCAATGATGTCCTGGCGAGTTGGGCTATTTAGTGATGACACACAGATTCTGTTTGGACTCAAGTAGAATCAATTTGGGATCTAATAAAATGATTTCTACCGAATGTCAGTGATTGCCAATTCTGCGACTAGAAGGCTGTTAACGTACTTCCTTATACTTCCGCATAGCCTCCAATTGTCTAGATAAAGAAATAAGTTCCCAAATCGATCACAAGCTATATACAGGGTGAACCAATTAATTTATTGCGATACATTTTATTGAACAGCTGGTCAAGCGCATCTCACAGAGTCACTTGCAAATTGTCTCGTAACTGATTATACTTCGTCCTCGCATACAGTGTTCGCAGCTGTAAACCTGTATTGTTTAAATCTCCAGTCGGTTGAGGTGTCCGATTTATGTTTGTAGGGCGTACCGTACGACCCAGGTCACTCATCAAGCTGTACTACATCTGCGACATCGCATTGAACTGTGATAGTTACCGGTTCGGTTCTCGTGTTTATGGGCTGTACTTTAATGTCGAGTGCGAAAGGCAGCGTCTGGTTCTCAGGTTAGAATTGTGAGATCTGTATGGGCAAGAACGATCATCTATTATGTAAGCTGTTCCCGAAGTTTACATTCTTTGGTACAAGTTTGAGTAGCTATATAAAATGAAATACAAAGAAATTGCAATGGAACGAGTGCTAGAATTGTTTTGCAATTTCGATCTTTTTGTAGCAGAACTTTTTTTTTCTTCGTACTGTGAGAGAAGCTCACAATTTGAGCTTACTGACGAACATAGCACTAGAACCTGTCGTTGCACTATGCTCGTTTCTGATATTGGGTGGTTGTGCGCCCGTCAAGTCCGCATCATTTCCGGTCGTGCAGATGAAACTCATTCAATCTATTACGAGATTCAAGTGATTATATTTAATAGATATCGGGGCTGACTACATACAGCGGTTCATACTGACTGCAAAACATGGGATCCGCTCATCAGTGGCTACGTGTGGCACACGCATATGTGAATCTGTTTACACACAAATTCTAACCATCATGTCATCATAAATGGGCAAGGCATGCATAGGGGAAGCATTAAATTTAGTCCGCCTGGAGAGATATCTCGTATATATATTCACGAAATCTATCTGAGTACAGGAACATTATTAAATATTCTATTGAAAGCCCAAGTAAGCTGAACGTATCATCTAGCTTTTAATTTTTAGGGGAGCGTAAATTATATTTCTGGTGGGTGTTCACCATACTCTCCCTCCTTGTACGTTAGGCGGTTGTTGAATTTGATACCCGAGCGAAACGGGGTCACAAAGATTGATAGTAGTCGCGGCATCGCCACACACCCCCGCAATTGTAGCTCCATCTTGTATTGTCGAACTGATTGCTGTTGGTAGAAAATCGAGGGTTAAATGTAATTTTTTTATCGTGACAACATGGGGTTTATTCATTTCGAGAGTGCCTTTTTTGTTACCCCCTTTTCGAAGTGAGCTATAGGATAAACATATAGTCCATATATCACATAGACGCGTACAGCAGAACCAGTTATATATTATCTATTACCAGCTACATGGAGATTTAGGAAAGTTCGTCCGGTATTTGTTTCTTTTTCTGCAGGCTTTGAAAATTGTGTGCATGTTGGGTACTTTTGAATCCTGTAATCTTGCAAGTGACTAAAACGTAACTCCAAAAATAAAATGAGCTCACCTTATACTCTGTAAATGAAACACAAGACATTTATTTCCGATCAATTGCTTCTCTGGTCTGTCAACTACATACCTTGTTTACTATTTCCGCCGTATCGAGGATACGCTATGCCGGCGAAGATATCGGATGTGCCTCTCGCACCATGGGCTCCGTATAAAGTATCCGTAGTAGACCGCAGAGTTGCTATGAAGATGCTCATGAAACCAGTCATCCACGCGCCAAAAACACATAGACGCATACGTAGAATGCCAACAAAGTTGGTGTGAGCTGGATATAGTGTATATATACACATGTATGAAGGATAAGTGTATCTAGCATGTTTGCGGTGCATTAGTATGTTTTTAACATCCTGATGAGGCTCAAATACGATTAGCAACTACAGGAATGACCAAATTGAGTGTTTCAAATATTCACTGAAAGAATTTGATCACAAAAATCGAATAACCGTTAGGCTAATGCATACAATTTTTAGCGCTTGTGCTGGATAGCAAAAAGATCTATTTCTCAACTCATATTGAGGCGTTGCTCGTCTTATAATGGGTAAAAAGTAGCAAAACGCAGCTATGCTTGTCAACAAGAATGGTATATGCGTTGCTCCGGAAAATTGCGTGGTGCTTGAGGGATCGCCTTTCCAAATGATTGCAGGGTTTTATATGACAGAGGGTTTTGTTTATGAACAAAGAATACGTACATACTTATATATTTGACAGCTGACAGTTGTAGGATTGTATATATAGATATAAATTGGTGCAGCACACAGGCGACCGAAGCATAGATTCACGTTCTACATCATATAACATGCGTATCTGTATACTGCAACAAAGCAAAATAGTACGACTTTTATATGTGCTTAACGTTTGCTTGTATGCTTTACACGCTTATAAATTACGATTGTGTTGTGGAAAATTGCAGGCAAAGCAATGAATGCATAAACAATTCCATTTGCACACCTGCGCGTACGGCAGTGCAGTTTGAGCAGGGATTTGAAGGCTTAAATAATTTACCCATCTTGGCTTAGTTTGCATATACTCGGGTTTTATGTTCAATCTCTACAAGTGTATGAACATAGGATGAGGGATAAGAGACACGGTGCTAGCATATAAAATCTATGAAATATAAATATAAAGCATACTGGTACCACTGCTCGTGAAGGATGTAGCGAAATATTTTATATTCCGGAGATCAGCAAAACGTAAATAAATCTAAAATTCAAACAGTATGACGACGGCTTCAAAGTTCAAGCCTTCTTTTTAGTTCTTCAACTTCCTTCTACAATCTACAAGGGGTAAATTTATAATTTTCAAGTTGTAAATATATTTATGGAATGGGTCAGTTATCCAGCGAATATGATTCGCCTAGCGTACAAAAAAATGGTTTTAATAGCAGGAGTTAGTGAATGGCGCGATTCTAGATTGAAGTTTGATACCAAGTGCACATGGGCGTGAGGCCCTCGTACTAACGTAAACAAAAACCAAGTGACGGTTTAAACCCCCAATTAGAGGAAAAGTAGGTTTGTCTTGAACCCCC
>NW_014040101.1:23823-28414 GCF_001186125.1 Sphaeroforma arctica JP610
CCCCCCCCCCCCCTCCCCGAAAACCGAGGTTGGAGTTTGTTTGTTTTGACCGGTCATTAACATACCTCTGAGAGTAGTATGTTTTGGGCGAGCTAGGTTTTTTGTGAGGAGGTCGGCAGGAATGTCATGAGTAGAAATGTACTCGGGACATACGAGCCGGCGAATGGTGTCCGCGTCGGCCCCGACTATTGTTTCCGCGTAGATGGCACCAATCATCGGCAGCTCAAACCGGCCCGCAAAGTACAGGTACAGGTCCAGCGTGTTGACCAGGGTTGCCCGTACACTGGCCGGGGTCAGCTTGGAAGCCAGCATGCCCACTGCAGCCGCGGCAATGTACTGGAACGTCTCTACATTAATAAGCTGCGCGACGTGCGCGTACGGCAGCGCGTGCAGCCGGAACAGTACCAGAATCACCTCAACCTGGTGGTACGCCATAATGTACAGGTCGTTCTGGCAGTAGTAGCGGATGCTCGACGCCACACACGCCAGGTCCACGACGTCCGCGGGCGCCGAGTCCGGGCACCCCACAAACAGCATGCACTGCGCGTAGATGGCCGCCACCTTCCAGGCCAGTGTGCGCGTGCCCGCCTCGCGGTCCAGCTGCAGAAACACACGCAGCGCGGGCGCGCAGTACGTGCTGGGTACATAGTACTGGTGCTGCACACACACGACCACAAGCTCCACAAGCGACACCGGTTGCTGCGACGTCTTGAAGTTCTCACAGCAGAACCGCAACAGTTGCGCGGGGTCCAGGTTCAATGTTGATGAGTCCCCCCGTGCACCCACCGTACTTGCAAAGAACGGTGAGTTGACGTACCGCGCCGTCAGTGTCACCAGGCTCCGCAGGTGCGGTTCGCTGTGTTCCACCTGCCGGTACATGATCTCAAACACGGGCTGTGTCACAATCCGCCAAAACGGGCTCGAGACCGTCGTACACTCGGCCACCATGAATGTGTTAAGCAGCTCCTTGACCACACACGCCGTCCCGGTGCCGTCCAGCGCCACAAAGTCCACACACCGCCGGTACAAATTTATGCGCCGCACAAAGTCCTTGTGGGTGTGTGGATCGACCAGCTGGGTGAGCTTGCACGCCATCGTCAGACTCACGTGCGTGTCGACCAGCTCGTCCCTGTCCATCAGTTCCAACAGCTTGATGGCCAGCCTCGGTTCCATTGTCGTGTACATGTCGCTTGCCGCCGCCGCCGCCGTTACGAGCCGCACCACGCACGCCCGCAGCGCGGCGCTCTGTTGCGTTTGCGCCAATGTGCGCATGAGTCCGATACATATTGCCATGATCTGGGTCAATGTGGCCGACGTTAGGACATCGACCAGATCCAGGTACAGAGCAACCTCCTCCGTGTACTCGACCGTCGTGTCGTGGAACTGCATCCGCACGTTGACATCCAGTTCTTCCAGTAGGGCCCCGAAGCGTGACATTTCAAGACAAATGACATGGGTGTACGTATATACGTGTAAAAATATACGTGTATACGTGTATACGTGTAAAAATATACGTGTATACGTGTATACGTGTAAATGTTTTTTTGCAGTGACCAACGAGGCCGTCACCACGAGTTTTATATTCGCTTTTTTCTGCGGTTCTGGCGCTTTTGATTGGTCTCTACCGTGCACTCAACATGTCGCCGTTTCGTTGGCGTGCCAGATATCGCACCCCCGTTCCACAATCTTGTTCAGCAGGCTCTGGAGACTCGCAAACATCCGGCAGCTCACGGTCTCCGTGCACGTGCCGTGGTCAAAGTGGAACCCGCAAAAGTACGCGAAAATATGGTCCAGCACACCGTTCAGTCGCACCAGTGACGGCGACACGTCCAGTATCAGCGGCAGCTCGTGCTTGTACGCCTTCTTGTAATGCATCTTGATGTACTGCACCAGCTCGGCTTCCATGTCCGTGTTCTCCGGTACTTTGCTCACCATATCCACATCCGTCATGTACACGCCGTCAAACCCCATGGTCTTGACGCGTGCATACATGGCGGCAAAGTGCGCCTCCAGCTTGCGGTGCGTCGCAAGCCGGATCCACTGCATATTGACGTTGTCGCCGTATATACTACCCAGCAACGACGGGCTCTCGTGGATCACGTAGTGCTTTGCCGCACCCGCCGATATCCGCGCGTACACATGATACCCAGACTGCTTGATAAACTGGACATGGTCGGTGTAGATATCGGCCGGGTCCACAATCACAATGTCGCCGTCCTTGTACTTGGGTGGAATCTTGGGTAGGTGGTCGCGCGTCTTGGGTGCCGTGATGAAGAAAAGCCGCACGTTGTTGGACTCGTTGACCGTCGCGCGGCAGTGGCTCGGTATACGCGTCGACATGGACGATGTATTGGTGGTCAGTGAGTGGGCGGGGGAGTGGATCGAGCTCGGGAGCTTGTATGCTGTGGAAATGTACGTGACGATATCGTCAATGTTGGTCATGATATCACCCATTGTACAGGAAATACAAAAAAAAACTACAAGTTCGGGTGGTTTTTTTTAGTTTGTGTGGATGTGTTTGAAAAATTAACCCACAAGCGTGATTTAGGGTTATTGGTCCGAAAAGCGGAATTTTATTTGGCATCCCTCCGGCGCTTGCGAGGCGGTTTTTGCGGCACGCCGCCTTCGCTTGCGAGGCGGCTCTGGTGGCGAGGCCAAGGCCAAGTCCAAGTCCAAGTCCAAGTCCAAGTCCAAGTCCGGATCGAAACGTCCCGGGAACATGGCGTGGATGCCGTATCTTTCAAACTCGGCTGGCATGTCCACGTACTGCATGTCTTCCACGCGCCGCTTGGTCTCGCGCCCGTCGTCGCCCCGCAGAGTCGCCGTGCCGCCCCGCCGACCAACCACCGTGTACACCGCCCCGCCGCCACGTAGCACTTTGACACGTGTATTCGTCTGCATGTACATGTGGTACTCAATCATAAAGTCCATCATGTACCGCGCGTACTCGACGATCGTTCGGCCGAGCACGCGGTGGTGCAGCGAGTCCAGCTTCTCCGAAACATCGCGAATACCCAGGTCCGGGAACATCAGGCGCAGGTGCACAAACAACAAAACCCACGCGCTGCAGAACCCGACATCGTCGCCGTCACAGGCCTGCGGGCCCACGCGCGGACACGTCGTGTCAATGAGCTCGTACCGCCACCACGGCAGTCTGGCCCGGGTCCACTCCTCGAGCCGCACGTCGAGCTCGGTCTGGTCGTACATTGGCACGTCCATCTCGTAGCCGTGCGGCTCGTACCGGTGAATGGTTTCGTCGCGCGTGTCCAGCACCAGCACGTTGGCGTGCGCGTCGGTGGGTGAGAACACGATCGTCAGGTACATAATGATGAACCGCGCCTCGCTCGCAAGGCATCCGAGCATTGCCCGGGTTTTAGGGTTTTTTAGAGCATTGCCCGCAGCAGATCGACGGAATCCACGATCCGCGGCGTCTTGCCGCCCGTGTTGTACACGAGCGTCACCTTGTCAATGTTGGTGCAGACCACGCCTCGTGGGACCTGCGTGGTCATCATCGCGAGCCAGTTCGCCATGGTTGTGTGGTCGCTCGTCGCATCAACCAAATAGTTCATTCTTTTTCTTTCGAATTTTTCTTTCGAATTTTTCTTTTCATTGCACGGGAAGAAAAATGTCGGCTCCGTGTTTGTACAGTAAAAAACGGTTTATTTTCAACTTTCACGCACTAATTTTCGGAAACATCTTGGTCGTCACGCCCAGTGCCGCCATGTTGTGCATCAGCAGCTTAAACACGTACGGGATCACCACACGCACCGTGCACGAGGTCCCACATATGGCACAGCTGTCTCGCTGCGAGTTGACAATGTTCCCGCACGTCGAGCAGATCACCATGGTGTACTTGTCACTGCACTCGAGTGCCTTGTCCACCAGCATCGACGATGCGCCGTGTGCCGACAGGCACGACAGCTCCATCTCCCCGAGCCGCAGCGCCCCGTTGCTCGAGCGCCCACTCAGCGGCTGCCGCGTAATGGCCTTGACCGACCCCACCGACCTAGAGTATATCTTGTCGGCCACCAAGTGCTTAAGCCGGTGGTAGAATGCCGGTGCAATGAAGATGGGCGTCTCCATCTTGAGCCCCGTCGTTCCGTCGAACATGATGCGCGTGCCCTCGTGACTGTACCCGACGGCCTTGAGCTCCTCGATCGCCTCCTCCACGTAATTGCCGCCGCACCACGCCGTTTTGTTCACCTGGCTGATGCCTCGCGATAGCGCTGCAATGCTGTGCGCACCCTCGAGAATCTGGCTCAGCGTCATACGCGACGGCAGCGCACACGGGTTCAGGATCAGGTCCGGGATCATGCCGTCCGCGCAGAACGGCATGTCCTCCTGGCTGACAATCAGTCCGATCGTGCTCTTCTGCGCCGACCGTGAGCAGAACTTGTCGCCCACCTCCGGGATCCGCAGTTCCTTGATAATGATCTTGACACACGTGTTGCCCTTCTTGGTCCGGAACGTGATTGTATCGTGTACCACGGGACTGTGGTCCTTGGTCGCAAACACGACCGACTTGTCGGTAATCACGTCGCCCACGCGCGCGTAGCGGCCCACCAGCACCGAGTCGACGTGCAGCTCTGTG
>NW_014040101.1:36746-57247 GCF_001186125.1 Sphaeroforma arctica JP610
AATGCCCGTAACGAAGGCCATCTCTTCTCTCTCACGAGGATCTACGTCGACACCAAGGATCCAAGTAGAGTTACGGTAGTGTTTTGGCGCAGAGAGGAACCGAGTAAGTACAGAGTGGTACACTGAGCTATCTGGATCAGTACCCATTAACCACAAAGCCATATGGAAGGTTGATGGAAACTGAATCCGACCTCCGACGGTCGGTTGAACACCGTCGACACCAACAGAAAATCGGACTAGGGCAGGGTGGTGGTACTGGTCAATAATCAGAGAAAGCTGCCCTGCCTTGGACAAGTGGTGACCAAGGCGCTAATGTCCTTGCCCACAAGCACGCAATTTCCACTGGACCGGGCGACGGCGCTCTGTGATGGGGTGTACTTTGATATCCGCCGCGCGCTGGTCAAACAAAAAAAAAATGAAATATTCACGTTAAACGTGAACCAGACGCAAATGAAACGCAAATCCTGAAACCATGTACTTTTCCGGCGAAAACTCGATCTGTGGTACGGGCGACGGCGAGACTACGCTGTTCAAGATCTCCAAACGGCTCAACTTTGACGTGCACCACGAATTTGCGGCGCTTGACTACATCTGGCGCAATTTGCCCGTGCAATGGTGGAGTGTCAAGCCGGTAGGTGTGGATACGGTGCCCGTAGACCCGGACGTGTTTGCGGGATTACTGGAGCGCATGGATACACCCGAGACCCTCCGTGACGATCCCGCCGACCTATTTGACGTGGGCATTGACAAGATTGTTGTTGACATGCTGTGCACCGAGCGGCTCACGCGGATACAAAGCGCCGTTGACAACCGCACGTACGCATCGACGGCCAACTACGCCGCGCAGACGCTGGCGGCGTTCCACAACCTAATGTCCAACCGCGTCACACACTACGATGCGCACAGTGAGAACATGGTGACGACGCCGTGCTCGGTGGATCTCATGTTTGTGTACGAGCCGCTGCAGATGGCGATCCCGACACTGGGGGTGTGTAACAAGGTGATTGACTTTGCAACGTGCTACACACCGAACGTGGACAAGCAGTTCTTTACCAGCCCGCTGATCTTTGTCAACAGCAACTACCTGACGTACCGGTACGATGCGCTGACTGACCTGCGGACGTCCATGATCCAACTGGCCAACGACATGTCGGAGATTCTGGGTCCCGATAGTCCCGCTGAGCCGCCCATGTTTACCGGACACGTTTTTAAGGCCAAGGAACTGCTGGCGGAGATCACGGCCCTGAACCACCGGTTCTGGAACACGTACTATCTGGACCGGCACACGGGACGCATCGAGACGGGACTGGCGGGCAAGGAGGAGTACGTCGAGATGCTACTCAAAGACGACAATCTCGACACGGCTTTTATGATGCACGAGCTCGTGTACTTGGCTCAGTCGCACGTGCAGAACCGCGAGTACAAGGACTGGGTGGCGCTGTACAACACCAAGACGCGCGTGGAAATTGTGGGTCTTGTCAACCAACTAGCGGTGCATTTGCTGCCACTGGTGGACGTGTGTGAGGACGAGCTGTCACAGTCGTACTTTTGCCGCATACTGGTCAAGTACATGTCGGACGCCGTGCGGTTGCACGAGACGGCGGCGGAGGAGGGGTCGGACACAAAGGGCATTGCGCGCGCGCGGTTTGGGTCGCGCGTGATGCTCGAGTTTGGTATGTACCGCAACATGGAGGACATCCCGGCCATGGACTTTGAGAAATTGTACGATATGCTGGTGGCGTTCGTGGGTGTGGTGGATTTCCTGTTGGCGCGAGAGATTGTGAAGAACGAGCGCATCTACGACGGCGTGTACGCGGATCTGGACGCCAAGGTTGTGTATGGCGAGTACGCGGCCGTGATATGCCGCCATCTGCTGATGCCACCCACGACACCGTACACCAAGTTCTGCTTCAGCAGCGAGCCGCAGCGCGTGGTCGCGATTCCGTCCAACTGCGGCACGCTCATAAAACAGCTGGATGCGGCCAGGACAACGCCAATCGAGTACTATGCGATACTACAGAAGAACAGAGCCCTGATGGTTCCCATCAAGATGTCGGCCGAGCACGCCATGTCGTTGTTCCCGTGAACAGCATTGATTCACATAGATGTTGAAATAGAATAAAAGATAGGAAAACACAACTTAGTTTTCATCGTCCACGTCTATACGCTCGACGAACCGGCGGTACGTCAGATCAAACCGCTCGCGATCGGTCTTGATCTCCCGGAACAGCTTGTCGATGCGCTTTTCGTTTTCACGGTGCTCGCGCTCGAACTCCTTGATTTGTGTGCTCATGGCCCGCAGCGGTGGCGACTCCTGGTCGCGCAGTTGGTTGGTAATGTTCAGATAGACTTGCTCGCTGCGGTACATGTACATACGACGCATCTCATTACACGCATCGTCTATGTCGTCCACTTTATCGGGCCGGTTCGGAGGCCGATCCTGCTGGTTGCCGGCCAGCGCTGAAAACTCGGAGATTAGGGTGCGCGTGACACTCTCGTTGAGTGCCGCATCCGTGAATCGCTTGGTCTCACGCAGCATATCGGCCTCAACGGTCGCGTTGCGCTCCGTCAATTCGCGGTGCTGGTTGATTTTCGCCTGCAGCGTGTCTATACTCATACTTTTTTGTTTAGTATACATTTTATAATAATAAAAATCCAGTGTGCAAAGTTGTGATTTTTTTGCACGAACGCAACTTTTTCAGCAAAATAGAAACGCTTTAACAATGTTGCTTGTCGAGGAAAGAGCCGGGTTTGGGGCCGGTGTAGCCACCGACACGGTCTCACGCGATCTGGGCGGCGAAACCGTCGACGCGCTCGTATACACGGGCCGCGTGCACCAGCGCATCAACCTGATCAAAGAATTGCTAGCGGCGTTTCTCGGAACCAAGTCACGACTGGACGTCAAGCGCAACGTGCTGATTGTGACCGACAGCGAGTTTAAAAAGACCCTGGACCTCCTGCGCAAGACAAACTCGTTCCGCCGGTTCCGAGTCCTGTCAACACCAACTCTCAACAGCAACACGATCAGCGAACAATGGGTCGCCAAGTTTATCGAGAATCACGACACCCTGATTATCATTGACGATGCCGTGTACAACTGTGCGATGAACCGCGTCAAGCTCCACCGCTTATTTGAGGTGGCCCAGAACATGGACGCGACGCGTGTGCGCTTTGCCGTGATCGCACACGACTACGATACGGGCTACATGTGCTTTGCGGACACTGGCCTATCGGTGCAGAAACGGTCGTTCCCGACCAACACGACCATTCGACACTACTTGGTCGAGGCACCGGGTCGGAACAGCCAGTTTACGCGGATCCTGCGCAACATTGCCATTTTGTACGCATTTGCCCAGAGCCGGGGATACAGGGGCATGCGGGACAACTTGAGCGCGGTGCACGCAACACTGCTGTTTAAACCGGAGGTCCCGATGCAGTACCTCGGACGCATCACGTCCGACTGGCTACAGTGTCTGGGACGTACGGTCGACGGCGAGGTGCAGACAACCCTGGTGGTCAACAAGCCACCAAAGCACATGGACCTGACGTGCGGCATACCCACGGATCTCGGTATGAGCCAGATCGCCGACATTGCGACCCCCGAGCAAATCTCGTATCTGATCAGCAAGATTACGGGCGACTGTGAAAACTGGTTCCGGCCCGCCAACCAGAAGGCGCGGGACGACGTGTCGACGGCCTACATTGGCCTGATCACCAAGATGGTCAAGGTGCACCGCGTCGACGGTGTGGCCATTGTCATCAACAACCGAATCGTGCCGCTGGATTTGCTGTGCAACGAGTATCAGGACTACACGCTGCTCGGCCCCAACTCATCGGTCCCCGAACCCGCGGCCCAGTGTTTGAAGGCCAAGCGCGGCTACATCCACGGGGTATCGACCAATTCCCGCAAGTTTACCACGGTGATTGACCTGTTCCCGGCGCTCACGCGCGACCCGACGACGCTGATGGACGTGATGGTCGAGGGCAAAGACTTTACATCGTTTTCCTTTGACATGTCCATATCCAACCACAACACCGATACCACACACGACCTGACACACACGGACAAGATCGGTACGCGCGTCAAGTACATTACCCACCACCTGTCGAGCCTGATGCGGCTCAAGCCGAGTGCATCGCTGTACACGTACCAGTCGGCCACCAACCACGCAAAGTACCTCAAGGCCAAGCAGCGAGAGCAGTCCGACGAACTGGACGTGTCGCGAAACGAGCGGGTGAGAAAAAAAAATGAAGAAATCCGCCTGAAAAAAAAATTACATGTACTTTAACAATAAAATACATTCGAAAGGAATAATGAGCATGATGTCGTACCTAGGCTTCCATCCCATCAACCGGCCTCCGCGCAAAATGGCCCACACCACAAAACTGGAGATGCCGGTTGAGAAGTGCGAGTATGGGGTCAACCGATATTTGGCAATGTACGAGGCCGTGCAGCGCGATCTGCTGGCACACACACCAAAGATTGTCCCGAACCCCGTGTTTGAGAGTGGGACTGCGTCCCCGATGCTAAAGGCGGCGTGTGCGGCGAATCCCCACGAACTACACGAGCTGGCACGTCGCATGCAGCTTGTACGCGACATGCGCGACTCGGCCGTATGCTACGACGCGCAGTTCGGTGTGCCTGACACAACGTACTGTACAGAGAGCGAGTACGTACAGTTCATGTTCCCCGTGAAGCCGCCACACAAGCAGATTGTGGTGGCGCACCACACCGAGGACGGGTCGGTGCGCGGCTCGAGCGTGACGTTTGTGCCAACTGAAACCGTGGCGGTGGATGGGGGCGAGACGCTCCCGGAACTGCACTCGGTCGACCGCGAGTCCGAGTACGCCGATCTGGTTGCGGACGATCCGGACATTAACCGCACCAAGCGCAGGCACGCAGCAAGCTGGTTCCGGTTTTTATTCTAGATTGCGAAAAAAGCCACTTGGCATATTTGTACGTATTTGATCCGTGTCGTGTAAAAAAAAACTTTCCGAAAAGTAAATTAACAGTCGACGGAGCGAAAAGCCAATAAATAAATAATCCCCGGAACGGGACACTGACAAAAACAAACAATGAGTCCATGTTTGCCTACAAGCAACTGCCCAACAGTCGGCGACGACTGCGGCAACTTTATCGTAATTAAGAGCCCGGTTTGCCCGACCGCTTGCCCCACGGTTTGCCCAACATCACCCCCCGTTGTCAACTACTACCTGGTGAAGAGTGTGTGCACAACACCCCCCACCCCACCACCCTGCCCCACCGCTGTCCCGTGCTCGTCAAGCGTTACATTCCTGGACATGAATGGGAAGCAGTGCAACGAGAACGGCGCCCAGTTCCTGTTTGTGAACAATGGCGTGGCGGCCTACAGCAAGCAGTCATCGTGCTACGCAAACAACGCCGGCTACAAGTTCTTGCAGTATCGTTGAACAACCAAAATTTAAAAAGTAAAATTAAAGAGAAAAAAAAGGAAAGTTGAATACATGTACAAAAAAAGTATACATTTATTCAAGGGTCATTGCGTTAAGCTCACACTGCGTTTTTAGGGTTTTAGGGTTCAGACTTTCTGGCATCGCAAGTACTGCATCTCAATGCGCGTCTCGAGCGCGTCGCGCACAAGGTCCCAGTCCACGCCGCCGTCAACCATAAACTCGGGGCAGTTTGCCGCCATCTCGTCCAAATCCAGTCCCAACCGCGTACCCTCGGTGTCGTCGCGCGCACGCACCGATAGGTGCAGCAGGCGGTCTGTTAGTTCGGTGTCCACCTGGCGCCTCTCGTTCAGGTCCGTGCAGTCGGTATGTGTCAGCTCGTGCGTCGTGGGGTTGTAGAACATGCGCGCACCGTCGACGGTTCGGTCGTCGCGCATTTTGCTCGGTGGGTACATCGTGTTGGCGTGCACCGGCACACTGGTCGAGGACCCCAGAAGCACTGTGTTCGGGGGCAAGTTCCACATCGCCATCTCGTCGTCGTCCAGAACCGCAGACCCGTTGCTGTACCCGATCGCAATGCTCTGTGCACCCTGGTCTTGGTACCCCGCCCCCGAACCCACGGCGATCGCGCTCTTACCCTGCCCAACGTGTCCCGCCAGGTTACCCACGGCCACGGCGTGCGCACCCTGCTCAGTATGCCCAGCCGCAAACCCCATGGCGACCGCGTAGTCGCCCTGAGACTGCTGCCCCGCACCCGTTCCTATCGCAACCGCACAGGTACCCTGTGTGTCGCCACCAGCGTCCGTGCCGATGGCCACGGTCATCTTGCCCTGTGTGAGCGTCCCGGCACCCACACCAAGGGCAACTGCATGCGCACCCTGGGCCATGGCCCCCGCCCGCTCACCGAGTCCGACCGACCCGTTAGACGTACCATCGCTCCCGGCGTACTCGCCAAGGTACACGTTTACCGCATCAGCGTCGGCGTCGACGTCGACGTCGCCGCGAGCGCCCGCTTTTGACCGGGGCATAAACATGCCGTTCGCCCACGCTTTGCCGTTATATGTCACAAAATCCCCATCGCCCGTGTACGGCGTCGTGAATCGCATCGTAAGCCCACCATCAGGGCCGGCGTCGCCGTCCCGGCCACGGTCACCCATGGGACCCTCGATGGGCGACCCGAGCTCCAATGCGTCCGGCCCCTTGGTGCCGTCGGGGCCTAAAAAGTCCGGGATCTCAATCACGGTGTGCGACTCGAGCTGCACTTGTAGCGTCCGTGTATCGTGTTCGTACACAATGTTCTTTATGCCCGTGCCGGGCGCACCCTTGTCTCCCTTGTCCACTGTCCCATCGACGGGTGTAGCATTTGCATTTGCATTTGTATACACGTTACCCATCTGGATCGTCTGCGCGGGCTTACCGGCCCTCGGTGCCGTTGGCGCTCGGAGATGCATCTCCAGTCCCCCCTGTGGCGTGACCACGAGCTGGTCAAAGTGTAGCCCTGCGGCACCCTTAAGTCCACGGACAGGCGACACAATGCGTGTCGTGCCGTCCGTGTGAGTGACGGTCATTTTGTCGGCGTCGCGGTCCAGCACAACATTGTGGACCCCAACCCCGATCTGACCCCGTTCGCCCGCGGGGCCCGTGTTGCCACGCTCGCCTACCGGGCCCGTGAATGTGCTGCCACTCGCGACCACGGTGCGGCCGTCCGACATGTGGAGCCGCACATGGCCCACTTCGGGATGCACGTCGATGGACTCGACGTCCGCTCCCCGTGCACCCGGCTCTGCAATGGCTCCTGTGTCGGTGCACAGGTCCACGCAGACCTCGCGGTCGCTGACGTCCAGGTACAGCTTGCCGGAACTCACGTCCGGCATCCGCGCGTTGACAATACCCTTGCCCGGCACACCCCTCGGACCCTGGAACGGGCCCAGGTCGTGCACGACACTGTCGGTCGTGTGCACCAGCACGCGGCCGTCTGGCGACGCGGCGATCCGGCTCACCGAAGTGCCCTGTGGACCCACGGGACCCGTTTCGCCCAGGCGAGGCAAATGCAATTTCGACACCGACCCGTTTGCGAGCGTAAACGACATGGTTGCCGTCGCCGGTGTATTGGCCGCCAGTGGCAGGTTCTTGCGCGCCGGTGGCTTCGTGGTCACACGCCGAATACCCAGGTCTGGGTGCCGTGGCACCACCAGCCCTGTATCCGTGTCATACGCCAGAACCCCAAAACCCTCCTCATACTCGGCTTCACGGATGGGGCCCATGTACGTTGCATTTGTGTGGCGCGTACCCATGGCCTTACCGGTCGCATTCAGCACAATCGTGTTGGCGTGCTGCGCGTTGGACCCTGCCAACTTGCCGATCGCAATCGACGTGTCGCCCTGGGCACGGTGCCCAGCGCCGTGGCCAACGGCGATCGTGTCGCGGCCCTGGCTCGCATACCCAGCCTTTGCCCCAATGCTAATCGAGTTCCGCCCCCGGGCATTGGGTCCCGCGTGCGAGGCGCCAACACTGATGCTGCCATTATTGTTGCTGCTATTGTCCATAGTGTGTAACCTCAAACTGCGAGTACCTTGTAAATTTTCTTGATGCTCGCTGCAACGAATCCGCGGATATCGGAGCCACGTCAAATTCGGTTTTTGTTTGCCAGCGTTTCGTGCAGCTGGATGTGTGTATTGCGCGCTTCGAGCACGACCACCACGTTGGGATAGTCGTGTTCGGTCGCCGTGCGGCACGCGCCGATCACATTGTTAACAAACTCGTCGTTGGTAAATATATCCTCGATTCGGAATCCTATGATTTCCATTTGTTGCTCAAACCAGACCGGGTCGTCACTTTGCATCCCGGTCATGGTCTGCAAGACAACGTGTGCCGCGCGGCGCGTTTGCATACTATTGTCCGCAAACCAGACACCCCCCACTGCGTTTTGTGAAAAGCTTCCATTAATCCCCATGGGATTTTGTTGATTCTGCAAGTATGACGCAAACCACTGCGACACAAGTGCGTCCTTCCGGTTCTGTGAGCACATGTCGAACGGAAACATGAGGAAATCGAGTGTTCCGTCGTCTTTGTAGCGCCGCCGCGACACGTCACCCAGTGCGTTCAGCGTAGCGACATCGTCCACCATCGCGCGGTCAAAGTCATAGATCTGTGCAATGTACTGCGTCTCCATGTGAAACATCAGGAACGCATCAGGTAGCGAGTACTCGACTACAGTCGGTTCTATTCTCCAGGTGCAGATCCTGATGCTGCAAATCGCAGTACGACAGGGCCACGATTCCGAGCATTACCTGCAAAACAATCTTTTCCATCCCCAGCGGACCCAGGTCCACGTTGGGATCTTCCATGAGATTCGAAAGCGTCCGGTCGACTTCGGGGATGACCACATAGCCCGCACCCTTGCATTTACCCGTGTACACCACGGGCATAATGTTAAGGCCAATCCCCGTCATCATCATGAAGCTGACAATGTCCTTGTACACCGTCCGCTCAAACTGCAGGTCGCTGTCGCAGCCGGCGTTGCTTTCCAGCTTGATGATTAGCGAGCCTTCGCCCGTGCAAAGCCGCTTCACTACGGACGCGGACATGCTGTCGTCCCTGTTCGACAGCGGAACGCTCTGGTCGGTGATCTCGCACCCCATTTCCGCCCCAAACACATCCGATAGCAGGGTGGACATGAACCGCCGGTTTGTAAACGCCCGTCCGCTGGGCACACCGCGCAGAGCGACTTTTGTCTGCACGCGCTTGGCGGTCACGGTCTGGTTAAGGATGCTCACGGGTGACTGGAAGGTCAGTTTTATGTTGAGCAAGTCTCCACTTGTAAATAGCGATGTGATGTCGTAGTGTTGTTGTTCACCGCTAGTAAAGACTCGCACCAACTCGCACTTGGACACACTGTGCTGTGGATTCTGGAATAGCGTTACCGCATTTTGGCCGGCAAAATTTTGGTCAACAATATCGGCCGAGTCGTAGTCTACAAACGTATGCACGATAGACGATTCTACAATGTCTAGATTGTACTCCGCGTCGAATTTAGCGGTACCATACTCATATTCACGCACTGTGTCTGGGGCGTTTATAGTCTGCAGCGTGGACTTGACTATGTCGGGTGAAATGTGGGGGAAGTGCAGACAAAGATCCACAAACAGGAGCAGGCCTACAAGCGTGTCGACAGCCATGTACATTGGTGCAAGGGAAGCGTGGGTGTGCGTGTACGCATCGGTGGTTAGTGTAGAAAGTGCATTTGTAATTTCGGGTTCGGGTATGTGTTGGAGACTAGTCACGGAAAACAGCGTCGTCGTCCGGGCGTGGGAATCCCACACGGCGACGGCGACCGTATCCGCGTGGCCACTCTGCGAGATTTCAATTTCGGAAAAGACGTACTTGTACTTACCTAGAAGTTTATCGAGTCCGTTTCGCACCTCGTTGTCGTCCAAGAATATCCCACCAAGATAGTAGAGGCTGGGCCATTGGCTGTAGTATTGCTGGGCATCTTTGCCCTGAACACTTTTTGCCACCCAGCGCTTGAAAGTCGTCTGTGAGAACATATTTCTACTTATCGAGAAAAAATGCATATTGGTAAAATGAGTATAAAAACAAGCACACCAGCTCAATTATCATCACTCTTACACAAACAAAAACTAAAATCAAACTAATCTACAAACTCAATCAACAGCATGATGTTCGGAAAACTTGCTCTCCTTGCCTTGGCCGCCACCGCCACCGCGCAGCAGACGGTCCGTGGGGAATTCTGGACGTCCAGTAACGCGTGCGCATCTACACCGCAGATCAGTATGGAAAGAACTGAGGGCTGCACGACCATTTACTACAACGGCCAGGGCTTCTTTCTCAACACGAAGTGCTCGAGCTCCGGTGTCCCGTCAGTGAGCGCGTGCTCCACATCGTCGTGTAGTTCGTGCACACCGCTGAACGTCCTCAACAACCAGTGCGGCCACGGGTTCGGGGTTGTGTCGTCAGCCAAGGTCGCATGCATCGGCGGCAACTACGGGAGCAGCGGATCGTCGTCATCGGACCTTTCGGCCACGTACTTTTCGTCGGGTGCAGAGGTCGCCAAGGCAAACACGGTGCTCGGTGCACTTGCGTTGGCGCTTGTGGTGGCCGCTGTGGCCATGTTTTAGCTAGTTAGCATAGGAACAAGATCGAGGCCTTTTCGTTGAATAAAAGTCGGTTTCAAAAAAAAATTTAAGTGTTAAACATTTTGAAAAGAATAGAAATGATCTGGATCATAGTTTTACTTTTTGTATTGCTCATCGTTGGGATAATCATTGCAGTCGTATTGTTGACTAGCAGGAAAACTGTAGACGTGCACGTACCATACTCTGACAACGATCCTATCGTAGACATGCACGTACCATACTCTGACAACGATCCTATCGTAGACGATCTCGACGACTTTGTGCCGCCAAGTTCAGGGTCATGGAATTCGGTGGCGGTGCAGAACCGTACGGTGACCGAGATTATGCCCATGTGTGGACTGGTAAAGGGGGGCAAACTGCTCAACATTCGCTTGTACGCCAACAACTGCTACAACGGAACTGACGTGACGTTTGAGAAGCTCGACAAGGACTTTGAAAGTCTGGAGCCGGGTGTGAGTGCAATTGTGCGCCTGTACTTTGTGGACGGCCCGGACCGGAACAAGACGCCCTCGTGGGCGACAACAGAGGGTGAAAAGGGCACAAACGACTGGAGCGACCCCAACATGATGAAAATGGCGTCGGAGCTGTTTGAAAAGCTGACTGTGCATTTGCGCGACGAAACCAGGTGCTGTCTGCTGCAGCTTGGCTTTGGGTTCTGGAGCGAGTTCCACTTGTCCGGGATTACCATGCGGCCGGGTGAGAACTTTCCCACTGCGGAGCAGATCGACACGCTGTATGGTATTGTCAAGGCCCACCGCGGCCCATTACAGATCGCGGTGAGTGTTGGGGTCGGGGATGACGAGCGCGAACTGAGCGACAGCTTCCGATCGGACACGACCATTGGCATTTTCTACGACTCGTTCATGAAAACCCGGGGGTCTGAGTCCGCGTACGAGCTCAAGCTGTACAATGGGTGCCACTACGACGAGCGCGTGTATACAATGAAAGGTGGGGAGTTCTCCAACGGCGAGGGTACACTGGACTCGATTATGGACACGACGAAACAGCTGATGAAGAAGCGCGCGATGCACTACGTTATGCCGAACGGGACTTCGGATATCATGTCGTCCAGCAGTAGCAAGATCCAAGAACTCTCGGCGTATATGGGCTACCGGCTCAAGGTCGCGTCCGTGGACACGAGTGGCGATGGGTACACGCGGCTGTCGGTCACGAATGTTGGGATTGCGCCGACGCTGTACGACCTCAATGTCGTGCACGAGAATGTCACGTTTGAGCCGAGCCTAGCGCAACTAAAGCCGGGGGCGAGCCGGTACGTGTATGGTAAGATTACCGTGGGCGACAATGCATCGTTTGAGGCGGAGGGGCCAAGATATTTGGGGGGCGTCAAGCTCTTATAAGAGCCTATGGTTTACATATACGTTTACTGTAAAACGATAAACCACATTATTGCGTTTACTCCCACCATCAATACGTTTACTGTAAACCTGAGCCGAGCCTAGCACAACTAAGGCCGGGAGAGGGCCGGTAAGTGTATGGTAAGATTACCGTGGGCGAAAGATCATAGGCACCCTACGGTGAGACAATAGCCCCCCCTACGATGAGACAATACCCCCCCTACGATGAGTTGCCATGCTGGCTCCGGTGCGCAAGCGGGTTAGAAAACATGTACGACCTCAATGTCGTGCACGAGAATGTCACGTTTGAGCCGAGCCTAGCGCAACTAAAGCCGGGAGCGAGCCGGTATGTGTATGGCAAGATTACCGTTACTAAAACATAAAACAATAACCCCCTTATTGTGTTTACTTGAAAAACGATAAACCAGACTAACACGTTTACTATAAAACAATAACCCCCTTATTGCGTTTACTTGAAAAACGATAAATCAGACTAACACGTTTACTATAAAACAATAACCCCCCTTATTGCGTTTACTTGAAAAACGATAAATCAGACTAACACGTTTACTATAAAACAATAACCCCCTTATTGTGTTTACTTGAAAAACGATAAACCAGACTAACACGTTTACTATAAAACAATAACCCCCTTATTGCGTTTACTTGAAAAACGATAAACCAGACTAACACGTTTACTATAAAACAATAACCCCCTTACTTGAAAAAAAAAATCGAGAAAGAAATATTCGGGGTTTCAGATAAAATGTCAGAGTTACAGACAAAATGGTGCCACCAATTACCAATGTTACATGCGACTGGCACATCATCGAGAACTGTCCGGCACAGATTGATACCGAAGTCAATGGTGACATAGGGCTTTCGTCAATCCATGTGGTTGGAGATCGGACAGTAGCAGGTACGTTCTTCAGCGCCAAGGGAGTGGCCGACATGGTAGGTGTTGTAAACACACAGACCGTCTACAATTCTATACCAAATGAATACCGGGTGAAAATCAGAATCAACAACTCCTGGTTTGTTTACCTCGACACCACGGGGCTCATGATGTACCTCATGTCATCTAAGCGCGGACGTCAGACTGCGTATTTCCAGTTGATTATGAGCATCGTCGCAGCCTACTCTACAAGTGACGTTGCAAAGATCCAGGATCTCGTAAAGCCCGTACTTCAGGTGACTCTGGGGTCCAGAGGCATCTCAACGATCGATAGCGGTATCTACATGATATGCATTGGTAAAGTCCGAGACCTCAAGCACCTCTGTACGACACTGCCAGCGAGCTGCTCTGATGACGACGATGTCTATAAATATGGCAAGTCCGACAACATCCACCGTCGAATGGGCGAGCATAGTGTCTCATTTAAGGATGCTGATCTCAAATATGCCGTGTACATTGCGTCGCACCTGACCAGTACAGCGGAGCGGGCAGTCTCTTCACTGATCAGTAGTCACTCGGCAGCGACGAGGTTCCCAATGAACAAGCACCGCGAGATTTTCTCCGTGCCTGCCGCAATGGCAAAATCGCTGCTTGACGAGGTTGTCCACGTTTGTCGCCAAGTCTCGGCTGGTGGACTCGCGGAAGAGCAGCGGCTGGTGGCTGAGTTGGAACGAGTTAAAGAGGGAATCGTCGCAGACAACAAGCTGTATGAAAAGACGCGTGCCACGGAGGCCAAGTACGCCAGTCAGTTGACAGACATGGCGGCGCGTGAAAACGAAGGTCTGCGTTCGGCCTTACGTACTTCGGAAGAAGCACGTAAGGCTGCAGAGGATGCACGCTTAGACTTGAGTCAGAAACTCACGTCGACACAAGCACAGCTCATTGAGCTTGCCATGCTGGCTCCGGCGCGCAAGCGAGTTAGAAGAGCCTAGTTTTTCTTAGTGTGTGTTCTGCTGCTGAAATATACAATAAAAAAATAAAACAGTTTTCAAGTCGAATTTTTACTTAGTCATGCGCGTGCGCTTCCGCGGTGGTGACGAACTTCGGATATCATGTCGTCCAGCAGTAGCAAGATCCAAGAACTCTCGGCGTACATGGGCTACCGGCTCAAGGTCGCGTCCGTGGACACGAGTGGCGATGGGTACACGCGGCTGTCGGTCACGAATGTTGGGATTGCGCCGACGCTGTACGACCTCAATGTCGTGCACGAGAATGTCACGTTTGAGCCGAGCCTAGCGCAACTAAAGCCGGGAGCGAGCCGGTATGTGTATGGCAATGCAGTGTCATTGCGTTAACGAATCGTGAATCTAAAATATAAAAATGTACAAATCAATTACTGAAAAGTTTGCAAGACCATGAACAACATGTGGATTGTTCGTAACCGGAAAGTGGACACATTCGCAACCGTTATTGCGTCCTTAATGACCGCGTCGCGGTCTTTTGGTGGTCTTGCGTGCATAACCAAATTATTAAATACAACTGTTGCACCATCGTCATTATGTAGAGCACGACAACGTATTTCGATAAAAATCCTCAGTGATATCTTGAAGAGTATCAACCCACCAGCGAAAACAGCGTGTAGAATAGTTGCAGTCGATGGATCTAAGGTAGCCATTGGCCCTAGCAATACGTCATTTGCAAAACATGGTAATAGTAAATCTGTTAGACATGCGATGATCTCTACGATGTACGACGCAACCAATAATCAGCCAGTGGATAGTCGTATCTTTGAACACCACAACGAAAGAGATGCAGTTCTTCAGCGACTCGATCAGATAAATAAACTGCACGATATCATGGTTTTTGACCGGGGGTATTACTCTAAAAATCTTATGGAACACCTCGACCAGAATGGTTATATGTATGTGTGTCGTTTAAAAAACAACAGTCAAAATCCTTACATGAGACGTGGACACACGTTGTCAAAGTTTATTTGGACCGAGGGGTAATAAAGGACATTTATAAATCACGTTGGAGCGTCGAATCGTATTTCAAGGTTTTAAAATCAGATTGGGGTTCTTCCAAGTTTGCGTCATTTGGAGTGACTGCTATCCAGAAAGAGTTACTATTTCGTGAAATTGATCTTATGTCAGTACTCGCAACGCTCCTAGAGAAATCGTCATCGTGTCATAGCATCAATCTGATTTCACGTGACCAAAAGGTATTCGCGAATTTTCACTTTGAGAGCATGAAGTTTTTGGTATAAATATATTTACTTTTCAATGTTGAGAATCACAATTGCACATCACACTATAAGACAAGATGGTATCCGATCTTCCCACTTTACTGGAGAAGCGCTACACAAAAACTCTGAGGTGTCGCCCACCCAGGAATTCCTTGGACCTTTGCCGCTTGCAGGCGACGTACGAGACTGGTGTGGATACTGTCCAGCTTCGAAGGACACCTGTGGACCCCCATCACCAGGTCCGCTGGGATGTCTCTCCACCATCGTGGATAAAAGAGGCTTCTGTGTTATACTGGGACGCCCTATTAATGCACCGCGTCCTTGCCTGGATTGTTAAGATGAAGGCTGTAAAGGTACAGCGATCGGTTTCTGGGTCCAAGAGCACGGTTTTGCTGAACATGGATACCAAGGGACTCTATACGAAGACGTTTTCTATGCGCCCATACTGTGAGAATGAAGACGGAACCTGGACTCAGTATCATTCGGACCTACAAATGAAGCTGGATAAGAGCTCTGCCGCAGAATATCTTGTGCGTCGGTAATGTCCCAACACTGAAGTTGGTGGTGCCACCGAACCAAACTAGAGACGAGATGATCCAACGAATGTCGCCGACCGCGAATGACGCGAGGTCAATGCCGATTGTTTTCAAACTCGACTCTGCCGGCTGTTACAGGGGTAGGATCTCGTTTCCTGGTTACATCAGCAAACCGACTGTTTTACCCGAGATTCGGAATCCGTCAACAAAACCACCCTTAATGTTTGAGCTGCTGGAACAGGCTGATCCGGTTTTCGAGACAGCGCTAATTCACTCTGCTAAGGTTTATGTTGGCGAGCGTGAAACCGAACCACGTCACCTTTCACCGAGGGTACAAGTGGTGCCGTCCGACATGAAGACATTTGAAGCCGCGATATGCTCTATTACCGGCGAAGAGACCGTCGCGTCAATCCGTGTGTTTGGTCAGGTTCTGCACGACTCTATAGACGCTGTTACCCGTTACTTCCGCGACCGATTTGATTTTTCCGAGTTTTGTGCCTTGCTGGACGTTTGTCGAGGTGATGAGCAGTGGGTGACCATTGTGGATTCTCTCTGTGACAAGAGTCCTGGACGCAAATATGATGATGCTCTACTTAGACGGATGGTACAATTCGTGACACGGAATGATCCGAACGGTTTCTGCAAATTTATCAACTCGGCCTCCGGCGACTACATTGATCGCCGCGTCCACGTATGGGCTACTTTGTTAGGTCTTGAATCGGACAATCCAACCAAGACTGACTTGATTCGGGCTGTGAAGACCAGGGGCCCTCCTGTGGAAAATGACGATTCGGGTGAAACTAAGATAAAGATCAAAAGGGGTAAGCGGCGTGCCGGTCCAAGATCGGTAGCGTCCTTACCTGTGGCGACGGATCTTACGTACAACGACGAGGCTTTCACTTTGCAGTTCCGGGGCAAGCTGATCAAGTGGACAGTCCAGCAGTTTCAGCGGTGTACCGGTGCGACTCAGATGCAGATGAATCTATATCAAGTGCCCAAGTCCGCCATGGAGGCCCAGAAGCTAATGATTGGAAGCCTGGTAAAAGTCTCAGTTGAGAAGCATGAGCGTACACTTTCTGTATCAATACACCGGAACTTTGACGAATCTGCGGTGGAAGAACGCCACGAGGCTCTAGATAGAAATGTGCTTGTCAAGATGTACGATTCAGCCCCTGGAATCACTTGTGTGTGGATCCCCCAACCATCACGTTCGGTGTCGAGGATTCAGGCTTCGGTGCTGAATGCGAAGTTCCCACCACTGCCACCTAAAACGACCAAGGACACCATCAAGCCATACTACGAGCGTGTCGACGACGAAATCAACTATGTCTCGAACGGGGTCACTACTACTGTGGCCAAGAGTGCACACATCGGCTCAATGATGGGCAATCTCGTAAGAGTATCGGGGAAACATGCCTGTATTTTCAAGGTATTGGAGGGCGCCATAAAGTCTAGGTCTGTCTCTAGGCTACGGTGGGCTTTCGAAACAACTGTGACGCAACTGGATTATGTTGGAGTTGAATGGAAGTCGATCGGCAACTTTACCGTGGCCAGAAAGATGGCTAACGCGAGAATCAGGCAACAGCTTGAGACGGGCGAGCGGAAGGCAAACTACCGACTTGAAGTATGCAACACCGCATCTTACGAGTACTTCAATGCCAAGAACACAGTCCTCGATAGACCACCAGAGAATGTACTCCCAGAATCGAAGTACCTGGCAGTCCCGTGTCTCGCATACCACGATATCGACCCCAAGACCCTAAATGCCGCGGGGAAGAACAGTAACATCCGCCTGCTTGACCATAATGTTGTGCGCCACAACGTGTACAATGTGGATGCTAAGTTCCAGCGCGCAAAGATGAACTTCTTGGGTGGTCCTAACGTAACACGTCTTCAACTAAAGCCCCTCAAGGTTCCGGCGCCACAAGATGAGGGCTCACATTTCCAGCTGAGGACGGCTCACATTCTAATCCCACGGGATCCCCATGGGTGTGAGCGAGGTCTTAAGCTGAAGACAACCTGGAAAAAAGTCGCTACAGATGCGCTTGTGAATAAGGACCTATTTGAGAAACAGATGGGATGTGAAGTCCGGGCTTGCAAACACACAACCAACGCTAGGCGTGGCACCCCCGGTCAAGATGTTGTGAGTGAAACCGGGGGGGTTATCGGCCGGCGAAGGCTCCCAGTGGCAGCAGATTTCCCCAACGGCAGATTGCCATTTAAACTTAGCGAATCCCACAAACTAACATCGTACACCATCAGTGTTATTGATCTTGTGGATCGCGACAGTGACAGCGCTGTTGTCAAGGGCCTCGGAGTCTCGGACGTTGGGATTTCGACAGCACACTCTATATATGATCCAGACAATAAGCGCTTCTGGGAGTTTGGTCGAGGTGCCACTGGATTTCTCTGCGATACACTGGCCAAGAGAGTAGACAAGGAGAAGTCGGCTAAGAATGTGTCGATGGCAAGATTGTTTAAGAGAGCCTTGCGTGCCCGTGTACGGCGTCTTCATGAAGTATGGCTTGCTGCCACCCTGGCACTATTCTCCGAGTTTGCGTACTCGTTCTCTACCACTGCGGCCTGGATGAAGTCCGAGTTAAGCAAGAGAACACACCGTCGAGCTGGAATTCTCTCACTCTGTCGATTCCACGACAAACTGACACGGGCCACATCTTCACCAAAGTCATCATGTACTCTTGTGGATTTGGGTGACGAAAAATATACGACATGTGTCTTAAGGTGTTGTGGAACGCGATTACATAATGTCGGATGTAGCAAGGTACTATATTGCCATAGATGTAGAATATTTATCCCTAGAGATTTCAATGGTGCAGTGAACTGCTACCGCTTGTATATAGCTAGAAAAAAACTAGTCCCCAATGATCTAATAAATGAAGGCGGTCTAGGTGAGCTTAACGCAATGACCCTGCTACGATGAGACCGTAGCCTACGATGAAAAAGTCGAAAACATCTTCTGGGACCACAATCGACATTAGAGGTGTCAAACTTAAACGGTATACGATGCTGGCCCCTACTACTGAAATCACATGCGGCTGGCGGCCGAGTTGGAAAGTGTTGAAAGGAGTATCGTCGCGGACAACAAGTTGTATGAAAAGACACGAGCCACGGGGGCCAAGTACGATACGAGCACGCGCAGCTGGCTCCTGCGGCTCGTGTCTTTTCATACAACTTGTTGTCCGCGACGATACCCTCTTTAACTCTTTCCAACTCGGCCACCAGCCGCCGCTGTCTATGCTGGCTCCGGCTCGCAAGCCGCGCCGAATGCGCTTCCGTGGCGGTGACGGGGGTGATTGCGGCGATAGTGGTCGTGTACCCAGACGGGGCGGAGCAGTATGAAGGACGCGGGCAGAGGTCGGCGGCAATATCGGGCAGGATGGTGCTGTCCATGTTAACGAGCGCATCGAGGCGGTCCCGGAGCGGGACGGCGTAGTCGAGGTGGAAAGGTGTTTCCACA
This sequence comes from Sphaeroforma arctica JP610, assembly GCF_001186125.1. Lineage (NCBI taxonomy): Eukaryota > Ichthyosporea > Ichthyophonida > Sphaeroforma > Sphaeroforma arctica. The sequence continues at coordinate 55,842 of NW_014040101.1, forward strand.
AAGTCCGCCATGGGGTTATTGTTTTAGGGTTTAGGGTTTTAACAGGTGAAGATCTACGATGCAAGTTCTGGGACATAAGGAGGCTCTGTCGCACTCACAGTGTTACACGTGTACTGGCAGCCGTCGGAGCCAGAGACGGTGCGGTACCTGGTTTCAACATTTCCAACGTCCAGTGAGTTGTGTGCGTGAACTCGTAAATAGCACGAAATAATTAGTATGATCGAAACTACAATGGTGATTATTTCCCACGCCATACTTATTTCTTGTATAAAAAGAAAAATGAGCACGTTGCGCGTAATCGCACTGTTTTTGGTCGTCATAGCAATTGTACACGTCGTGTTGTACATCCAATTTTTTTGGATTTCCGACAAAAACGAACCTCGGTTTCGATCCTCAATGCTCGCACTCTGGGAAGCCGGTGACCCAACAATATCATGCGATAAAAAAATGCCCTGACCCCACACCAAAACCAACTCCAAAACCAACTCCAAAACCAACTCCAACTCCGCTGATGGGTACCACTGGTTGCAGTATGAATATGTACTCAACATATCGAAGAAATCTTAAAGAAATAGAGGAAATGTGGAACAAATTTATGTACAAAGAACACGACGGCCTTGGTTTTGATGACACTGTAAATGGTGCTCCCGTCACTCGAATCATTATGCCGTCCCTCAAATGCAAGCCAACCTGGATTCCGGGCAAGACGTATTACTGGAAATCGGGGCGTGGTTTTTACCTGTAGGTGTCAAAGTTAGGCGTCGGGAGATACTTATGCCATGCTGGCTCCGGCACGCAAGCGGGTAATAAAAAAAAATTAAAAACAGGTTTCGAGTCGAATTTTTACTTAGTCATGCCGCGTGCGCTTCCGCGGTGGTGACGGGGGTGATTCGGATGTCTCGCCTACGCGCCGAGTGCGCTTCCGTGGCGCGCGGTATAACTCTGCAATTATCGCATCGTCAAGCGGCAGAACTGGTGCTCGCGCGTTCTTCCGCGCTATTGCTTCGGCAATGTCTGCATCGTATTCGCGCGACAGCAACCCGATCGCCACGCGGCAACTAAACGTGCGGCAACTTACAGCAACTCGATCCGGTATAATTGTGGCCAGTCGCTTATCAAGAAATGCCATTACGAGCTCGTCGAGCGACTGTTGCGATGCTCCCTGGACAGCGTTGTCTAGAACGCGTTTGCCGTACCCGTCAAACGCCTGCGTTCGTTCACGCACCAGCATAAACAGTGAAACTTTTGCGTGTGCTACCGACGTCATTTCTTCCGTATCCGCAGCATCCACGTAATTGAATATCAAGCGGGAAATGAATACCGGGACACTCGCAAACTCGTCTCCAAATATCCACTCGTTTCCAGGCACATCATACCGGCATTTGACCAAATACCTCGAAATGTAG
>NW_014040101.1:63067-63666 GCF_001186125.1 Sphaeroforma arctica JP610
ATGACCCATAGGCGTGGTGTTCCTTACAAACCTCAAACGCAGGGTGCAAATGAGACACGTCATAGAGAACTTAAGAAACTCTTGCGTACCGCACTAGACGACGTTGAGGATATGTGGCCTTATCATTTGAAATGGGTTCAGACTCAAATGAATAACTGCATGAATCCTCAAACTGGAACACTCCCGTTTCACTATTTCTTTGGCCGCTATAGTGAATTACAAGCAACGTTTGGTAAAACTGCGCCCGAGAAACACGTTACCCCGTGGCTACAAAAGATCGGGCATATGCAGAACGTTGTTTACCCCTGTTTACTCGAGCACAAGAATCACGTCCTACTTAAAGCGTATGACCGATGGAATAACACTAAGAACATTGTTCAGTTCAAAGTTGGCGATTACGTTAACATTATAAATCGAAACGCCAACGTTACCGAACTCTCTTCTAAGACGATAGGACCTTTTGTTATTTCCTACCATGATGAGAAGAATGATACTTACGAAGTGAATAACATTGATGGTACTAGCGCAACCAATCTAGGCACTCACCGTATCCCTACCTCCGAACTCTCATTCGCTCGCTCATTTGATTCTGATGTACC
>NW_014040101.1:63813-69673 GCF_001186125.1 Sphaeroforma arctica JP610
ACAGAAAATCGCGGATCGACAGCGACACTTTCATTTTGCATCAGCAACATGGCTAGTGGGAAATTGTTCAAATCAATCGCAAGTTCCAGCAGCGCGTTGTCGTTGTATCCGTAGTCGAACTCTGGTGAATGTTCTAAAAACAGAGCCACGCGCGACGTCTGATTGAAACGGCAAGCGTCGAACACGGCTTCTTGTAGACTGTCGTCGTCCACGGCCAGATGTGGAAGTATAATTTGAGCCGCTTCAAGCGTCCCGTTTAAATAGGCGTCTAGGAGGTCGTCAAAGTCACACAGACCTAAATGTGGCGCCACCAGTTGCAGAACACGCGCGTTGTTGCTAACCAGGACATGGCTTACGACGGATAGTAAGTCTGGTACGTTGCGCATGAGAACTGGAACCAGGTCTGCTTGATCAAAAAAGCCGTCCAGGGTTAGTTCGTATTCGGTGGTGAGTGGGTGGGCTAGAAAAGCTTCCAACATTTCGGCCGTGCCGTGCTTGAATAGGGATGATTCTATTTCTCCAAAATCGTCGGTAGCCGATAGGGACGCGTTGAATAGCGGCACATTGTTGGTGGCAACGGCTATAACTGTCATGTTTTGAATATCATTTTCATTGATATAATCATCCACATCGAACCCCCGTTTTTTACCGGCAATAATCATAGCCAGCGGAGCATTCCCTTCCTTGTAAGCTCGTTCCGCAAGTGCTTTGCGATCATGCACAAGATCAAAGTCGGGGTGTGATATGAGACTTTGTATCATGTGTATATTCACAGTATTCAAACTACTATGTATTAATTCGGTGACGTCATCGTCTCTCATATCGAGATAATTGATAATGACCGAGCGTATATCGTTTGTCGTAGACGCAAAGTTTTCCGTACATAATGTGTGTGCATACCTGGTCATTGGTCGCGTACGTAAAAACGACCGTACAACGCCGGCCGCGGATGATCGAAAGAAAAACTCGTCCAGATAATCGGTGAAAATTTTGATCGCATCGTCCTCGTCCAGTGTCGGCATGATCAGGTCTACATTTAACCAGTGGTGATGTCGTGCTTCTCGGACCAACAACTCAGCCGCGGAGAAATCCGTATGTCTGCAAATCGAAACGTTTTCAAAGAGGAGTTTGAACATTTCCGGTGAGAGCTCTTGATCAATGTCATCAATGCAGATGTTTCGATCTGCAGAAATTATAGCTCGTACTAGATCCAGACGATTCATTATAGTAGCTGCGATAAACACTGGTTTTAATTCATCGTCTCATATAAGCCTTACGTCGACACGGTCTTCGATGAACGCCTGTATTGCGTTTTCGTCCATTGTTTATATATTTATATATATATATATATATATATATATATATATATATATATATATATATATATATATATATGTTAGGGTCGGCGGACACGACGAAACAGCTGATGAAGAAGCGCGCGATGCACTACATTATGCCGAACGGGACTTGCCGACAGCGCCGATTTGAACAGCATGAACAGCCAACTGTCCAACACGGCGGTCGTCACGATGGGTGTTAGGGTGCCGACAGCGCCGACTTGAACAGTATGAACGGCCAACTGTCCAACACGGCGGTCGTCACGATGGGTGTTAGGGGTGCCGACAGCGCCGACTTGAACAGTATGAAACCTCCAACACGGTGGATTTGAAATGAAGCAATTTTTTGAAGCAGTTTTTGAAGCAGTTTTTTGAAGCAGTTTTTGAAGCAGTTTTTTGAAGTCAATTTTTTTGAACCACAGTATCTGGTGCAGTTCCTGGGGCTCAGAATTTGAAATTATTTTTTTGAAGCAATTTTTTGAAGTCAAGTTTTGATCCGCAGTCTCTGGTGCAATTCCTGGGGCTCAGAATTTGAAATTATTTTTATTTCAAGAAAGTCTGCATAAAAATAAGGCAGTTTCCAGTTTGGTAAAAAAATATGGCATTTTCGCGTTTAAAAAAAAGAATGGGATTTTTTTTAGTCAAAACAAGGTAGATCCACACACAGCTGGCCAGTCACGACAAATGTCTACCTCATGCTGGTGTCGCTGCAGGATCAGATAACTGGTACCTTTAGGGTCAAATGTCTGCAATAAGGCAGAGATTCATTGCTGGGGAGCGATATCATTCGTCTCCAGCATGACCGTAAACGCATTAAGCGTACAAGTTAGCGTGTCGAGGTCATGGTTGTTTATAAACTCGACCTGCTTGCTGTTGGCATCCCAGTTCGACTTAAGTCGACTGATCTGTCCCTTGTACTTCTGGTTGTCCCTGTGGTCTTGTCTACGCTGAGCCTGAAGTAACTGGTCTATGCGCTTTTGCTTAATCGCAATAATATTCGCATGGTATGCTACGTCATCAGCATGATGCGCAGCATGGGCGACTTCCATTTTATTGGTATAGTCGTCGATCACCTCGTCAGAGTGGAAATCCTCTGCGGGTTGGTGTAAAGCCGTGCGGTCGAAGCGATTAAACTCGACATCGTTCACACGTCTGCGGGGATGATTAATATCCCTTGGCGTCGGAATAACATACCCAGTTTTAACTGGTTTCCGACGATTGTCCTCCCAATTGGGAACAAGTGGCGGAGTATATTTCCTTACCTCTCGGGCCTATAATACCTTTGAGGACAGGTGACTCACGACCAGGTGTCAGAACAGGCGAATGATTAGCCTGTTCTTCTGGCAGTAATGCCTCGTACGGTATATCGACGCTGTGCATATCTGGGTCATATGGCTCAGGTGTCGAGCGTGAGTCTTTGGGCGTAATTACCTGTCGACGTTCTGTCCACTTCTGTAGGGCTTCAGTAATGCCCGGGGAAACATGCTCGCGTAAGCGCTGTGTATATTTTCCTGATCTTTCTAATTGATCTACATGCTCGACAGTCAAGTCTTTCATAATAGTAGCTAACTGATTCTTAAGATCAGTGTATTTAGTAATTAACTAACTTATGTGCTTCGGCTTAGAAGTCTCGGACGTATATTTGGTTTTGCTACTTGAGCTTGCCTCCTCTTCTGGTTCCATAATAGGTTCCTTCTGAGATTTGTCCTTGTCCCCTATAATTGGGGACGCCCTCATAATTGGGGACTTTTCTTTCTGATTTTCGTCCGAAGAATGGGTTGGGGCATCTTGCGACGTATCCCTTGTCTCACTTCTTGGCTTCGTTAATGCAAGCTTTGAAGTTGAGGCTATTTGGCCCTCGGGCTCTGTCAGAAGGAATAGTCTCCTTAAGCGGAGTGGCTACTTCCCTATCTGAAGCATTGTCCTTTTGACTATAATTGTCAGAGGCAAGTGCTTTGGCTACAGTGCGCTTAAATGCATCAGCAGCGGCGTCGGTTGCTTGCGCAGTAGTAATAGCTGCGGCAGCGTTAGCGACTTCTCTCTCCATCTTCTTCTTTTCAGCTCTACGCTTCTTAGAAGGAGTGTTGTCTTTCTTGGTCATAATCTTAACTTATGACTACTAGCTCGTCTCTTAACGACTAGCTTAGATAAGAGAAAAAAATATGTTGTGGTAGTTAACTTAAATTTACGCTTAAGTAGTCTGAGTAATTAATGCTTTGCTAACTTTAAAATGTGTAAGATTCGGTCTAATAAAGGCGATACTAATGCCTTAGAATAAATAGACGCGTAGGTAAATTCTTTATATCGTGTAAATATCGATATAAATAAACGAAATGAGACGTTTAATAAAGTTAGATTTGCCTCGTGAAAACAGCAATACTCTGAGGGATTGTGAGGCTGAGACATTGCCTATATATCATCCTCTCAGTACTGTTACCGCCGAAGGGATTTTATTTAGTGTTTCGTTGTCGCTCTATTCAAGGGCGAATCCGATAGACTCATAAAATCCTATCTTTAGAAAAAATAAAAAATAAATAAAAATACTCTTGACGTCTTTAGTTATTGTCTTAACCAATAACTTGCCACTATCAAGAATTACCGACTTAGCCTTCACTTCATCAGACTGGCACATCTGGCTGGCTTATCAGAGGATCAACTAGGCAACGTTAATAGTTCCTAGAAACCTATATTCGGTTGAGCCATCTCGCTACCGAAGTATTCAGATGTAAATAAAATTGGAAAGTAAATAAAGCTCTATTAATAGAACTAGACCAACTCTTTTATGTTTGGTATTTTACTGAGGCCTTTTAATGGCCTCATCCAAATATCTGATATGTTAAAAGGAAAAGGTTTAATTAATAAAGCCATTAAAAACCATTTTAGGAAACTTAAGTTCCTCGTGCTATTAAGAGTACGTTTATAATTTGCGTACTGCTTAAGAGTACATTTATACATAGAGTCTAATGTGGATGCCCGGCTTATTACAGGATTTTATGAGTCTCTCGGATTCGCCCCAATGAAACATACCATAGTTTCTAATAGAGTGACAACGAAACATTAAATAAAATCCCTTCGGCGGAAACAGTACTGAGAGGATTATATATAGGCAATGTCTCAGCCTCACAATCCCTCAGAGTATTGCTGTTTTTGCGAGGCATACCTAACTTTACTAAAAGTCTCATTTCGTTTATTTACTTTGATATTTTCACGATACTTAGAATTTACCTACGTTTTTATTTACTATAAGGCGTTAATATCGCCTTAATAGACCGAATCTTACAAGGGTGTATTTAGGGTGTAGCATAAAGCAGATATGCAGTTACAACTTTGTGTATCACGATACATCGTTCTCCTTAAATACTCCACACTTGATGGGCATTCAGGGATGTATTGATGTGATTTTACAAATATGTTCATAGTATACGCTGTATTGGTCATCTGTTTACACATTTGCATATAAGTAAACAACAGTTCTGAGAGTATTATATGTATGTTTCGGCAGAAGGCACTCAGTTACCCTCTGTCGAGGCACGTGTAATGCGCATAGATATATACTCCAGGAGTTATTACTCTTGGGTAAACTCAGTTTGTGTAAACTAGGAAAAACCTTCGAGATTGATTTAGATTAGGTAACTAGTGTTATTTACAAATGTCAGAATAATATTATAAAGACAAGACCATTTTTGTGTAATATAAAACACCCATACTGTCACTAGTAAGTTGACACTATTGTTGACGGATGGAGTGATACCAGGTAATTATGCTATAATAATTATACAAGCAGAAATGTTAACACAATGGTGTAGTTGCACATCTTATAATGAACAAGGTAAAAACATAAATGGATGTCGCGGCATACTGGTATATTCGTTGGATGATGCAGTCACTTGATGCGAGATGATTGGGGAATGTAGGAGGCACTTGCCTATTGCGTACAATGCCAGTTAGCAGCTTCCCATATTTAGCGAAGAGGCATAAAAGGAACATGGCTGTCATCAGCATAGGCAAGCATGGAAATAAATTACTTCTTGTTGAGTTGGGATGTTAGTAATGTTATAGATACTAAATTTTCAAGTTATGAAGTACAAGTGCATAATTTGGACAAGAATAGTATAAATAGAGTTGTGAAAGAATCACAATTGATATCTACTACTGAGTCTAAAACTTGTGTAGTAAACTGTGAATAAACGAGGTTTTTACTACCTTACAAAGGTGGTTTTCCTGCAGAAATATTCGTGCTTGGATTTTGCCATTCTCGCGGACTACAGGGATTAATTTATTTTAGGAGGCTATGGCTTGAAATCGATAAATTTGCATATTTCAGCACTTTTCGGCCTAAATAGGCCTCGCACCTTGGCATGGGCAGTCATGATTCAAATCGTATTCAACCGGTCTCAACTTCATTTCTTTCAGGTGCACCCTTCCTTCTTTTTTTCCCGGGGGGTGTGGTGGGGGTGGTGGGTGGTTTCGCTATTCGAACACCCTTATTTACACCTTTTTTTTGGGGGGGGGGGGGGGGGGTT
>NW_014040101.1:69693-71039 GCF_001186125.1 Sphaeroforma arctica JP610
CGTTACGTTCGTTCGTCGTCGTCGTCGTTCGTTCGTTTCGGTTGGTGGTGGGTGGTGGTGGTTCGTTCGTAGTACGTACTACGTCGTTGTTTGGTGGGGGGGGGATTTTCTGGGGCATTCTAGAGGCAATTTTATTCTCATTTTAAATTGTTTTAAAAAAAAAAAATCCTATACCACTGAAACTCTGAAAGCGTGTATTTTGTTTTAAAAAAAAATAAATATGAAAGTAAATATTTTATGCCGATTAGATTTAGCCAGCAGTGAGCAGCTTGCCGCCGGTCCTGCGCTCGTCGACGTGTGATTTTGGCGCGTAAAAGCCCAAGCCCAACCACGGACGCTTAGTACATGAGAGAGTGCCGTGCGCTCTGTAGACGTGAAAAGGACTATGCGCAACCGTTGCCTCGAACACTTTGCAGTGAGCGAGCAACCAACTGAAGACAAATATTTAAACCAAGTATACCCTAAGAACCTTGACCTTACGTGCGGACCTTCGCAAATACTACGCAAAATATAGATACAATAATATCAACTGTAAGCTGGACGACCATGGCAAATCGCAAAAACCAACCTTGGTGTATCAGAGCTTCCTGCCAGGCGTAGATATAAAGTTCAAGAGCAGCTAGTAGAATGATATTAGTGATTTTGAAATCAAGACCTCCTCGTAGACACAAGGTGAAAAATACTCAAAGATCACTGTAGTCGAAGTGTAGTTGTCTACCTTAGAGAACTGTCTACTAGTCACGATTGTCCAATAGCGGAAAACGTGACTGTTCGGTCATCATGTATAGTCAGCTCATTGTCTAGGAGAGTGTGACTGCTATATACACGCAGATCGTTACACATGTAGCTAGAATACTGAATTTCAGTGGAAGTACGCGTATAAAATTGACCTCACAATGTCCGAGATTCATGTGGAGAATTTCCCGGAACGTCGGCTTCAGCAAGTACTGAAAACCCCACAAGGGGTTGCGCAGGTGATCGATTGGTGCTCAGCTTACTACGACTATGGTGTAATAAAGGTGGGTAATGAGTGGTGCGCAGATAAAGTGGGCTGTATTTGTAGCCATATCATTTTGTCTTCACATTTGAGGTTTGCTAGAGATTTCATCATTTTTATGTGTAGAACATTGCATACCACAAAAATAATACTACTATATGCAAATCAATGAAAGAGAGGGAATGCGACTAACTAGTTTATCCATCAGATAGAAAACTAACATCGAGGTAAAAATACTAATCACTAGTGAAAGATTTTTAATTAGTCATCATCCACATATTCACCGCTGTGTGAACACATATGTCTGTGACTTTTTCATATGCACTCATTCATATATTGCACAAAACAC
>NW_014040100.1:0-1787 GCF_001186125.1 Sphaeroforma arctica JP610
GTGGCTGCTGTGTGTGGTTGTCGATAAGTCTTTAGGGTGTGTGTTTGTGGCTGCTGTGTGTGGTTGTAGATAAGTCATTAGGGTGTGTGTTTGTGGCTGTTGTGTGTGGTTGTAGATAAGTCTTTAGGGTGTGTGTTTGTGGCTGTTGTGTTTGGTTGTAGATAAGTCTTTAGGGTGTGTGTTTGTGGCTGTTGTGTGTGGTCGTAGATAAGTCTTTAGGGTGTGTGTATGTTGCTGTTGTGTGTGCTTGTAGGTAAATCTTTAGGGTGTGTCATAAGTAGGCGGTAGTGTTAAGGCAAGGTGGTCTGTGTGTGTATGTGAGGGATTCTGTGTGACAGGGCAATACTCTTGAGTTGTGATTGATGAAATGCCTACCCAGATAGCATTGGTTTCTATTGTTTGTGTAAGTGTTGTTTACTTATATCAATGCTTATCCGGTGTACACGGATGATCGTACGCTCAGACTCCGCTTGTTTCTAGCTGTAGTTGCGAATATGCTCAGGCGTGTGTGAAGTAGTGCTAGTAGTTACACGTGTATTTAGCAGGTTGTAGGGCTATGTGTACATTAGTCGTGTGTGCGGTTAGACTTGATGTCTCTGCCCACTCGTTACTTGTAGGCCCTTTTACTGTGAACTCGTTAACCCTAATCTCTGCCTGTCTCCTCGTTCTTGGCCACATATTTTTGGCCCTGTTCACTTATTTTTGGTCCTGTTCACCTATTTTTGGCCCTGTCCGCTTATTTTTGGTCCTGTCCGTCTGCACCAGTTTCCGGGCAGTTGGATATGGCACAGTCAGCTCTCCGACGAATGGGACGCGTTTCAGGACATACTTGCGCGCAAGGACAATCTAATCCAGGTAGGTGGCGAGTGGCAACAGAAGCACAACACACGCACTCTCTAACCCTTCGCGTAACACACCACTTGACGCGCTACTTGATGTGTGACACCCCATGACATGCACCATGTGATCTGTGCGTGTGCGTGTATGTCCTCAGGGCCTGAGAGTCTCACACCAATCGGTTGCAGCAACAGACCACTACGCTGCGAGGAGTCCATTCGGTCCGATTGATTGAGTCGCACATTTCTCGAAATCAATGCAAATCTGTCGGCTGAGAGTTGTATATATTCAGTTAAATGCCATACGGGTGATAAAATATTGCACATACATAGGCTTTGATTGTCATGATAACACCGAACTAGTTTTTAAACTCATTAGACTGAGATATCTTTCAATGTCATGGTGACATCGAACTAATTTTAAACTCTTTAGGCTGAGATGTCCTTTAATGTCACGATAACATTGGACCAATTTCAAACTCATTAGGCTGAGATGTCCTTAATGTCACGATAACATCGAACTAATTTTAAACTCATTAGGCTAAGATGTCATTTAAAGTCATGTTAATATCGAACTATTTTTCTATTTTAAAACTCATGAGGCTGAGATGTCATTTAAGGTCATGTTAATATCGAACTAATTTTAAATTCGTTAGGCTGAGGTGGCTGCGCTGCGTCGCAAGATTGAATCTGAGGAGACGTCAGTGTCAGAGCGCATTGGCACTTTGCTGACTGAATGGGACCAAGACAAGCCCATCCACGCAGACACAGCCCCAGAAGTCATCACCAAGACGCTGGATTCCTTCGATGGTACGTATCATTGTAAATACTAGACTAATAAAATATACATTTAAATTGCATGTATATAATAGACGAATTGTAAATAATAATGTAGATACTAGATTAATTTTATATATTAATGTATATACCAGATTAGTTATATGTATATAT
>NW_014040100.1:3529-7760 GCF_001186125.1 Sphaeroforma arctica JP610
ATGTATATATACAAACACGCACACACACACACACACATATATATATATATATATATATTCTCGCACACATATGTATATATACACACGTACACGTATGTATATATACACACACGCACACATGTATATATACACACACGCACACATGTATAAATACACACATGCACGCATACGGATATACACACACACGCACACATGTATATGTACACACACGCACACGTATGTATACACACACACACGCACATGTATATATATATACACACACGCATACGTATGTATATATACACACGCATACGTATGTATTTATACACACACGCACACGTATGTATGTATACACATACCCACAAGTATGTATATATACACACACGCATACGTATGTATATATACACACACGCACACGTATGTATATATACACACACGCACACGTATGTATATATACACACACGCACTCGTATATATATACACACACGCACACGTATGTATATATACACACACGCACATGTATGTATATATACACACACGCACACGTATGTATATATACACATACGCACACGCATGTATGCTCATAGTTCGTCTACCGCAAGTATCTCAACGTCAAAGCATCCGCACGTGACACAGAACAAAACTCGGCTGGCCAAGGGGTGGGAGGATATCTTTGGCAAACTCAAGGAGCAGCTCAGCAGTCTCAACGCCATGCGCCTGTCGCCTTACTTCAAGGTACGTTACTGTGTGTGTTGGTGTCTCTGTGTGTACTGATAAGCTCATCTGGTTACTACCCGTATGCGGCATTTCGGCTTAACCCGTATTAGTATACAGACGAGCACCATGGCTTCCCTTTGCAACTTTTAAGAAGTGTATTCATTCATTAATGTGCTGTCCCCTTTGTCACAGTCTAGTTATTCCGTCAAGTGTTCAGCCTTAAGTGTGGCATTGACTCACCTTGTTGTCTATTTATTCCGTCAAGTGTTCAGCCTTAAGTGTGGCATTGACTTACCTTGTTGTCTAATTATCCCGTCAAGTGTCCAGCCTTAAGTGTGGCATTGACTTACCTTGTTGTCCAATTATTCCGTCAAGTGTTCAGCCTTAAGTGTGGCATTGACTAACCTTGTTGTCCGTGAAGTATCTGACTAGACTCCTGGTTCATTCTTGAGCAGATACTGCTCATACTGCTCAAATCGATGGAGTTTTGGGTTTTGGGTTTGCCTCATATCGATGGGTTTTAAGGTTTGGGTTTGGGTCAGGGTTGGCCACTGCCTCTCACCTCCTCTGTTTATCGTTGTGTGTCTCCCCTTTCCTCCCCTTCCCATTCTTCAAACGCAAGTCCATTCTCACCCATACACGCACCACGCCTGTCCTAAACCCTCTCTGCCTACGGCACACGCGTCTGTCTGCGCATCACGGACAGGTGTTCGCAGACGAGGCTACGGCCTGGGAGGAGAAGCTCAACCGCATGCACGCAATGCTCGACGTGTGGGTAGACGTACAGCGCACTTGGGTCTACCTACACGGCATCTTCAGCGGCTCGGCTGACATCCAACACCTGCTGCCGCAGGAGAGCAACCGCTTCTCCAACATCAGCGCAGAGTTCCTGCAGTTTATGAAGCGTGTGGCAAAGCACCCGGTCCTAGTCGAGGTGTTGAGCTTCCCCAATGTGCAGGTGTGTGTGTGTGCGTCCAATGTGCAGGTGTGGAGACGGGGTGGGTGTGCGTGTGAGCGTGCAGGGGGAGATGTTGTTTGTATGTGTGAGTATGTGTCTGCGGATGTACGCGTGTGCATTCTATTGTCCGCAGTTGAGGTGTGTGTTGGAGATGTTGTTTGGTTGCTGATGCGTACGTATGTACTGCGTGTGTGTCTGGCCCACTCTCCTTTGATCTCTTGCGTGCCATGGGGCGTACGTATCTGTATAAACATCTGCATTCATGTGTTTTTGTTGTCATGGTTCTCCACACGTGCGCCTGTAGGTATGTGTAAGCCCAATATACACCTTTGCCCCATGCACGTGTCGTGTCCCCAGTTTCCCCAGGACCCTCTAACCAGCGCCCACAAATACCACACCCACAGAAACAACTGGAGCGGTTTGGTGAGCTGCTGGACAAGGTGCAGCATGCGTTGGGTGAGTATCTGGAGAGAGAACGGAGTGCTTTCCCGCGCTTTTACTTTGTGGGCGATGAGGAGTTGTTGGAAGTCATTGGCAACGGCCGTGACGTAGGTAGGTAGATCTGAAGTCCTGTTGACAAGTTTGGGGTTCAGATCAAGGGGGTTCTTCTTGTCCAAACGTGGTCTTTTTGCAGTATGGAGTAGTTGTGTTGCAACGCTAATGTTAAGGCGATGCGTATACACATCACAGGCAAAATCCAGAAGAGCTTCAAGAAAATGTTCACTGGCATCCACGCCGTTTCATTGGATGAGAGCGATAGTTCTATCTTGGGAATGGTGTCGAAAGAAGGCGAGCAAATCAGCTTCCTCCAGGCCGTGGATTTGTCGGTGAGTGGGTCGCTGGGGTGTCAGTGGGTGCGCACTTTGGGTTGAATAGACTACGTACATTACTAGTATATAGACTGTTGAGAAGACTACGCACATTTCTAGTGTATAGATTGACTACGTACAGTACTAGCATATAGATTGTTGAGAAGACTACGCATATTACTAGTATATAGATTGACTACGTACATTACTAATATATGGGTTGCATTGGTCGCCCATGCTTGCTTCCAGTGGTTGTAGCCGGATACTTCGTTGGTGTTCCACTCGTAGTCAGATGTGCATGGGTATCACTCGTAGTCAGATGTGCATGGGTATCACTCGTAGTCAGATGTGCAAGGGTATCACGCGTAGTCAGATGTGCATGGGTATGCTTGCATGGGTCTACGGGTTGTATCTTTGAGTCATTTGCATTGGGACGAGATATAGTGTGTGTGAATAATCGATTTGTAAATGCGTGTGGCGGCCATATTCCTGAATAGCTGGTGCACCCACCATCAGACGCGTCTCCATGGCAACCAGTGTCAGCTTGGCTTTGGCTTGGCTATAGACCCCCCTTTTCCCTCCACATAGTTCCTCACTCCCCCCCCCCCAACACACACACACACAGACGAGCCCTCGCATCAACGAGTGGTTGGGCGATGTGGAGGTGCAGATGCGCAACGCACTCGCCGCACTGCTGACTCATTCACTGGACGGCATGCAACGCATGGACACAGCCCAATTCCACCTGCCCATGTTCCTGCAGGTAGGCGGACTGCTGATCTACCTACCATGCCTAATCCTACTAGCCACGCACAGAGGAATACCTACCTCTAAATACCATGCCCACCTACTAACCACAAACACAGAGGATTACCTACCTCTACCTACCATGCCCACCTACTAGCCACACACAGAAGATTACCTACCTCTACCTACCATGCCCGTTTACTAACCACACAGAGGGTTATCTACCATCCACTCACAGAGGGATACTCCAGTTCACCACCACGTGACCACAGCACGCACTCGTCGCTTTCTCTGTTGCTGAGTGTTGTTAAGTTGGTAATAGTCTACCATATAAGCATACCTACCAAGTGTTGTGTTAGTTGGTACTAATCTGCCTTATAAACCTACCTACCAAGAGTTGTGTTAGTTGGTACTGGTCTGTCGTATAAACCTACCTACCAAGTGTTGTGTTAGTTGGTAATAATCTACCATATAAGCATACCTACCAAGTGTTGTGTTAGTTTGTACTAACCTGCCGTATAAACCTACCTACCAAGAGTTGTGTTAGTTGGTAGTAGTCTACCACATAAGCATACCTACCAAGTGTTGTGATAGTTGGTACTAGTCTGCCGTATAAACCTACCTACCAAGTGTTGTGTTAGTTGGTAATAGTCTACCATATAAGCATACCTACCAAGTGTTGTGTTCGTAGGTACCACCTACCAACAAAGAGTTGTGTTAGTTGGTACTAGTCTACCATATAATCCTACCTACCAAGTGTTGTGTTCGTTGGTACCAGTCTGCCATATAATCCTACCTACCAAGTGTTGTGTTAGTTGGTACTAGTCTACCATATAATCCTACATACCAAATGTTGTGTTAGTTAATACCAGTCTGCCACATAACCCTACCTACCACGTGTTGTGTTAGTTAATACCAGTTTTCCATATAGTCCTACCTACCAATTGTTGTGTTAGTTGGTACTAGTCTGCCATATAATCTTACCTAACAAGTGTTGTGTTAGTTGATACCAGTCTGCCAC
>NW_014040100.1:8934-10444 GCF_001186125.1 Sphaeroforma arctica JP610
ATATATATATATACATATATATATATATATATGATTTACCTTTGGACTGCAGTGTCTACAGGCGGGCAGTGATCTGAAAGAGGTCGTCAGCAGTCTGGAGGCCAAACTCGAAGGGTTGGCTAGTACCATTCTGGTGCCACAGGAACCACGACGCCGCCGTAAAATCGAGAACATCATCACAGGTAAGTGGTGGATGGTCATCGAGCCCAGGAAGATTTAGGGTTTAGGGCATGTGAGTTGTCAGGTTAGCAACGCTTCTGTGGGGTTTGTCATTTACGGCTAAGATTGTTTATTCAGTAGAATCCAGGGGGTTTACTATGCTTTTTATATACACATATCTATATATCCTATGTATATTATATCACATACACATTGATGTATATTACATAGATATATACACTTATGTATATTACATACATATACACACAGGCGTATATTACATACATATACACACATGTATATTATATACGCATACACACTTGTGTGTATTCATATGCATCTCCCATATATGTCACAAACTGAGTGTGACTGGTTTGCGTTCCTTTTACAGAGCTGGTGCACAAGCGTGACGTGACGCGTGAGTTGGCCAATAACAAGGTGGCAGACATCACGTCATTTGATTGGCTGCAGCAAATGCGCTTCTACCACGACACACAACAGGAGCCAACGAAACAGCTCACAATTAGCATTGCCGACGCTACGTTCTTCTATGGGTATGGGGATGTGAGGAGGGATGGTCCAGTTGTGTTTGTGATGGGGGTTGGTGGTGTGGTAGGTATATCAGGTTACGCGATTGATACTAGCGTACATGTTTATGTCTCACTAACATGCATATAAAAATAGGCATGTTTAATGTTTATATTTAGAACATCATACAGATAATAACACACATGTCAAGTGTTTATATCTAGACCATCATATGTATCATAATACGCATGTCTGTGTTTAATGTTTATATCTAGACCATCATACTTATAATAAAATATATGTTGAATGTTTATATCTAAACCAACATACATATAATAATATGCAAGTTCGATGTTTATATATGAACTAACATACATACAACAATATACATGTTTAATGTTTATATGTAAACTACCATATATATGATAATACTCATTCTATTGTTTGTATCTAAACTCATTTACATATATCAATGCACTGTGTGTGTACCTTTCCTATTGGCGCGTGACTGAAGTTCTGTACATCGCTTACTCGCACTCATCTACCCCTCTACTCGCAATGCACGCACACAGCTTTGAATATCTTGGCGTGGTAGACAAGCTAGTGCAGACGCCTCTGACAGACCGCATGTACCTGACCATGACTCAAGCCCTGAAAAATCGGTTGGGTGGGTCACCTTTTGGACCGGCAGGCACCGGAAAGACTGAGTCGGTGAAGGCTCTGGGCACACAGTTGGGACGCTTTGTGCTAGTTTTCAACTGTGACGATAAGTTTGACTTCCAGGCAATGGGCAGGATCTTTGTGGGACTGTGCCAGGTGGGTG
>NW_014040100.1:11161-12549 GCF_001186125.1 Sphaeroforma arctica JP610
TAATGATGAGTGGTGCTGCTTACATGCTCTATTGTATTTTTGTCCCCTTGCTAACCACTTGGCTCTGCTGGTGCCTGTACAGGTGGGTGCGTGGGGCTGCTTTGACGAGTTCAATCGACTGGAGGAGCGCATTCTGTCGGCTGTGTCTCAGCAGATACAGCACATTCAAATGACTCTGCGCGACTCCACCAAGGGCGAGTATGTGAACTTGTTTGCCGGTCCTATCAGAGGAGGGCAGGTGCACGCATTAGAATAGGCCAACCACAGGAATAGTTAGGACCAAATATGTGTGGTGCTCCACCGGGGTTTGTTTGTTCTCTAGCGTAGCAATGTCGTGTTAAGGGAATACCCGTACCCTTTTGAGCCATGCCCACTACATGGCCAATGTGATAATCTAATGCGCTGATGGGACCGTACCGAAACTTAGATGCGTGAGTGATTGTCTAGCTCATGCATCTCTGAAAACACATTAATTCATGTATACATTAGTTCGGTATTTAATTAGTGCATGTCATTTAAGGTATGAATTAGTTTAGGTAATGAGAAGTGTACATTTATTTTTGTTGACCTTAATTAATATAAAAATTAATGAATTACGAGCTAAACGAGAAACAGAGACGCGGGTTTGTTGTCTAAACACGTTGGTACGCCTCAGTATATACAGATAATATTCTTCATCTGAATATCATGCGACGGAATAGCGTAAAATAGCACAAGCATAGCGCCTTCTTACTACTCGGTATAAATTTTATATATATATATATATATATATATATCTGTATACGCTGTTCACTATTATCCAACATAAGCACATGAATATATATCATACAGTCTGCTCACTATTATTGAACATAAGTACATGGATATACATCATACAGTCTGCTCACTATTATCCAACAAAAGTACATGAATATATATTATATAGTTCTAACATAAGTACATAAATATATATCATACAGTCTGCTCACTATTATCAACATAAGTACATAAATATATATATCTGTTTACGCTCCTCATTATTACTTAGCACAAGTATTTAGATATATATAAGTATACATCAGTATGAATAACACAAGTATTTAGATTATTCTACTATGTGGGTCTGTGGTTGCTGAGCCGTCGCTCATTTCTTGAAACACACACACCCGACTTATTGCGCAGGAGTATGGAGACGACCCTCATGGGCAAGCCAATCAAAATCAACCCTGACATGGCCATCTTTGTGACCATGAATCCTGGCTATGCAGGACGCTCTAACCTGCCAGACAATCTCAAGGCACTCTTCAGACCACTGGCAATGACTGTGCCCGACAGGCAGCTTATTGCCCAGGTGAGTGAAAGAGACACTGTATACATATATACTTACATACACATACACTATGTTTATA
>NW_014040100.1:12569-19650 GCF_001186125.1 Sphaeroforma arctica JP610
TATATATATATACAGAGACACCCACGAGGTAGAGCTAGCAAACGACCTCGATGAACAGGCCGTAATCATCCAGAGGTCAGTGCGTGAGTTGTTTATATATATATATATATATATATGCATATATATTTATATATATTTATTTTTTATGTGTGTGTGTTGTGTGTTGTGTGCATGCATGTATGTGTGTGTGTGTGTGCTTGTACGCGTGGTCGTTGTACTGTGTTGCATGTGTTCCTGCCTGAGGTGCGATGTACCTCTGGTGCGCACACGTATATATACACCTACATCTGTACATGAGTGTTCCTATAGTTAGCCTTACGTGCTTAAGTGTGAATGTATGTGTGTGCGGGCGTAGGGGTGTCTACTCGCCGTATCTTTGCAAGTGATCGCTTCAGTGTGATTTCTCTGACAACATCAGCATTGTGCATGCAACTGTTATATCACTGTTATGTTACAACCAATGCATGCACACATTCCCATAACCTCTGGTCACTGACTACACCTACTTATATATCTTACACCTACAATCGCTACACCTACCCACATACCTTGCGTCGACCTACCCCACTGCCTCACCTATCCTCCCTTGCGTTGTACACAGCGTATGTGAGACCATGGTGCCCAAGTTGGTTGCTGAGGACATTCCGCTGCTGTTCAGTCTACTCCAGGATGTGTTCCCTGGTGTGGCCCATCTGCCTGCACCGCTCGAGTTGCTGCACGCAGCCATTAGGGAGGTACGTCGAAAACCCTAAACCCTACACCATCAGATGTACTATGCGACGTGTGGGAGTGTGTGGGAGTGTGTGTGTGCGTAGTGTCACAACGCCAATCACTCGCGATTCCTCACATCGGCAAATTAACCAGGATAACTATCTCTCGTCCATAACGTAACCGACCCATAGTGTCTCATGTGTCTCATCGCCAACCACTCGCAACTTCTCACAACGGCCAATTATCCAGGATAACTATCTCTCGTCCATAACTTAACCGACCCATAGTGTCTCATGTGTCTCATCGCCAACCACTCGCAACTCGTCACAACGGCCAATTAACCAGGAGAACTATCTCTCGTCCATAACGTAACCGACCCATAGTGTCGCATGTGTCTCATCACCGAACACTCGCAACTCCTCACAACGGCCAATTAATCAAGAGAACTATATCTCGTCCATAACGTAACCGACCCATAGTGTCTCATGTGTCTCATCACCAATCACTCGCAACTCCTCAAAACGGCAAATTAACCAGGAGTGCGCCGAACGCCACCTGGAAGCGACCCCGCTGTTCATCGACAAGATTGTGCAACTGTACCAGATCCAAGCCATCCACCACGGCGTGATGTTGGTAGGTAGCTCTGGCAGCGGCAAGTCGTGTGCGTGGGAGATCTTGCTGCGTGCGTTAGAGCGTGTGGATGGACAGGAGGGTGTGAGTTATGTCATCGATCCAAAGGCCATCTCTAAGGAGGCGCTGTACGGCTCACTCGACTCCACCACACGCGAGTGGACGGACGGGCTGTTCACGGGCACCATGCGCAAGGTAGGTATACGTGTGTGCATGCAGGTATATATGGGTGTGAATGTAGGTAAATATGTGTGTGAATGTAGGTATATATGTGTGTGAATGTAGATGTATATGTGTGTGAATGTTGATGTAGATGTGTGTGAATGCAGGTGCATATGTGTGTAGATGTAGATTTTATTTTGGGAATCCAGATATGCATGTGTGTGAATGTAGATGTGTATGTGTGTGAATGTAGATGTATATGTGTGTGAATGTAGATGTATATGTGTGTGAATGTAGATGTGTATGTGTGTGAATGTAGATGTATATGTGTGTGAATGTAGATGTAGATGTGTGTGAATGCAGGTGCGTATGTGTGTAGATGTAGATGTATATGTGTGTGAATGTAGTTGTAAATGTGTGTGAATGCAGGTATATATATGTGTGGATGTAATTATACGTGGCATGTACCTCCGCACACGGGGAATAGACTGTGTGTCCAATAAGTTGTGGATACAGAGTGTCTGCTGGCTGATTATCCACCTGCAAATCATCTACATAACATGTACGGCTGCGTACATATAGTTACAATATATGTACTTACATACACATACTTACAATCACCACAGATAGTTGTAATGTATGTACTTACATACACATACTTACAATCACCACAAATAGTTGCAATGTATGTCTAACATACACATACTCACAATCACCACAGACTGAGAATCTGTCACACAAAGCGAACAAACACATCTGCAACGCTCTGTGTGACGATGGGGTGCGCTTTCATCACCACAACCCCAACCAACAACAACCACACACTGTCCACAGACACGCCACACGCAATCTCAGCGCATGGCATGTCTTCCCATGGATAGTGTACACGGGTACACCTGGGAAATACACTCACCATAGCACCACACCCCACTCACATGCATACACCCACAGATCATTATCAACTCACACAACTCACACACGCCACTCACCATACCATCACACCCCACTCACGTGCACACACCCACAGATCATTATAAACACACACAACTCGCACACGCCATTCACCATATTATCACACTCTACTCACATGCACACACCCACAGATCGTAGACAATGTGCGTAATGAGGTGGCTCAACGGCATTGGATTGTGCTGGATGGCGACGTTGACCCTGAGTGGGTGGAGAACCTCAACAGTGTGCTGGACGACAACAAAATCCTCACTCTGCCCAACGGTGAACGTCTGGCACTGCCCCAGAACGTTAAGATCATGTTCGAGGTGAGGTGTATGGTTGGTGTATAGTTTTAGGGTTTAGGGTTTTGGGTTTTAATAGTAGGGTGTGTGTGGCTGCCTCCCCCGAATGTTAAGATCATGGTTGAGGTGAGGTGTATGGTTGGCTGTGGGTGTGCTTTGTCTTCGTATCCATTTTTCCACAAGTGCATGTGCTTTTAGGGTTTAGGGATATTTGTGCTGCCCATTGTAGTCCAATGAAAGCCATTCATCAGCCTACTCCACCCGCGTAGCCTATGCTGCTTTGTCGCCACTCCGATACCTATTTTTCTAAGGGTTTGGGCTCTAGGGTTTAGGGTTTAGGTCGTCTCTTATCGGATGCTATATATTCGTTGCTGTTCATTTGTTGTTGTTGAAGTATTAAAAGTGCGCGGAGAGAAGTTCTGTTTGTCACACACACTGTAGTTGGAATGGCCTGCTACGGATGAATTGTTCTCAAGTTAGGGTGATGCTTAAAACCCAAGCTAGGGTTATACTTGAAACCCTAATGCCACGAAAGTAATAGCATTTGCATGTATGAGAAATAGCTCATCAACCACTCTATTCAACACTAGATGCTGACTATCCCTACGTAGTCTAATATACCAACAGCACATCAACCACTCTATCCAACCCCATACCACTGCACCCCACTCCCTACCACTGGTGGAGAATCTCAACTCAGCCACACCCGCCACTGTGTAATATAGCAATAGCTCATCAACCACTCTATCCAACCCCATACCATTGCACCCCACCCCCTACCACAGGCGGAGAATCTCAACTCAGCCACACCCGCCACTGTGTAATATAGCAATAGCTCATCAACCACTCTATCCAACCCCATACCATTGCACCCCACCCCCTACCACAGGTGGAGAATCTCAACTCAGCCACACCCGCCACTGTGTCGCGGTGTGGCATGGTGTGGTTCAGCAACGACACCGTCACAGCCGACATGCTGTGCGCTCATTACATCAACCGCCTGCGCTGCCAACCCCTGCCAGCCGACGAATTGGATGTGTTTGAGGGTATGTGGCACCGGCATGGGTAGCCATGTCGTAAATCCGCGTGCATGTCGTAAATCCGCGTGTATGTCGCATTTCCAATAGCAGCTACGACAGCATGTACCACAAATGTGTTGCCTTGTCGTGTATCTCGTTCATTAGTTGCGTATAATCTCATCTCTTGTCCCTGCACCTCTCCACCTAAACCCCAAAAACCTCTACCAGGTGATCCTAAGACGCTGTTGCGATACCAGGACCAGTGTGCGGGTCTGCTGCACCCGTACTTTGCGCCAGAGGGCTTTGTATTGGCCTGTCTGCATGAGGCGAGCACCATGCCACATGTCATGCAGTTCACAGACCTGCGCGTGCTCAACGCACTCTTCTCTATGCTGGACAAGGGGTATGTACACGCAAACACACACGCACACACACACACACAAACACACACATATACGCACACACGCATATATATATATATATATATATACGCGCTACGGTGCCATGATTGTGGATGTGTGACTGTGTGCATGTGTGGCTTTGTGGATGTATATTTGCCTGTTCTGGTGGCACGTACGTGTTGGGATTGCGGTCGCACTCATTCGCGGGACTCTGCGTACAAGCTACCCCCCTAAACCCTAAACCCTAAGTGTCGAGTGCATGGGGGTTTAGAACAGAATTTCTACAGATAGGAGTAGTCTCGCCATACACATTAATGGTACAGGCGGCGGTTGTTTGGTGTGTGCGTGCCTATACCTGCGCTCATACGCACATGTGTCTTCTCATATACGGATGGGTGTCTTCTCGTATACACCAAATGGGCGTATGCTGTGTATCCAATGGTGCACTAATGTGTCTATCCCATACACCAATGGGAGTATGCTGTGTATACCAATGATACACCAATGTGTCTATCCCATACACCAATGGGGGTATGCTGTGTATACCAATGATACACCAATGTGTCTATCCCATACACCAATGAGCGTATGCTGTGTATACCAATGATACACCGATGTGTCTATCCCATACACCAATGGGCGTATGCTGTGTATGAAGCATAGGCGCCTGTGAAGTGTATTGGATTGAATGCAGGAGAAGCAGTAAAGCGTAGCATTCCTGCTGTGCTTAGTCTTTGGTCGTCTGAGGGCACTAGGTCACGCATATGCATGTGTGTATGTTCTATCACACATGCTTATATGTTAGTACCTGTTACTTCTATCACACATGCTTATGTGTTAGTACCTGTTACTTCTATCACACATACTTATGTGTTAGTACCTGTTACTTCTATCACACATGCTTATGTGTTAGTACCTGTTCCTTCTATCACACATGCTTATGTGTTAGTACCTGTTCCTTCTATCGCACATGCTTATGTGTTAGTACCTGTTACTTCTATCATACATGCTTATGTGTTAGTACCTGTCACTTCAATCACACATGCTTATGTGTTAATACTTGTTACTTCTATCACACATGCTTATGTGTTAATACTTGTTACTTCTATCACACATCCTTACTTCTTATTATCTGTTACTTCTATCACATATACTTATGTGTTAATACTTGTTACTTCTGTCACACATGCTTACTTCTTATTACCTGATACTTCTAACGCACAGTATTCGTAACGTGCTCAAGTACAACACGCGCAATGAAGACCTGCCGATGGATACGATGACCATGGAGAAGTACATCACCAAGTATCTCATCTACGCTATTGTGTGGAGTTTCACAGGCAGTGCGTCGCTCGACAGTCGGTGAGTGTAGGGGCCACTCGGTGGCGGTTGTCTTTGTGGGTGTTTGGTTTGTGTTTGTTGTTGTTTGGTTGTCTTTGTGGGTGTTTGGTTTGTGTTTGTTGTTGTTTGGTTTGTGTTTGTTGTTGTTTGGTTTGTGTTTGTTGTTGTTGATTTGTGTTTGTTGGTGTTTGGGTTGTCTTTGTTGTTGTTGGGGTTGTCTTTGTTGGTGTTTAGGGTTTTTGCCTAATGTTTGGTGCTATTGCGTGTAGTCTATCGTTCTGGGGTTGTTTACCTATAGTAGGATAGTCCGTGGGTATGTGTTGCTGACCTGTCTGTGTATGTGTGTGTTCTGTTGTCATATAGCACACTACCTAGGGTTTTAGTTTTTAGGGTTTTAGGGTTTAGCGTTGCGTGATGATCCTGCTTCCACCACACCCATAGCCCATACCATTCCCGTATCCTCGACGAGTCCGTGGTCGATCACTTAGTGCTCTCTGACACTTGACACCTGACACTTGCGGACATATAAGGTATTGTCCTCTCCACTGCCACTGGGTGCTGAGTGCCAATGGTTGACACTTGACATGTGCCTTTCTCGTGTATTCTCACAGACGCGCACTGGGCGAGTTCATCCGCCGGTCAACGACTGTAGAAATGCCCTCGAATTCGGACCGGTCCATAATTGACTTTGAGGTGAACCTAGAGAGTGGAGAGTGGCAGACCTGGGCCGCCAAGGTCCCCACCATCGAAGTGGAAACTCACAAGGTGTGTGCTGTATGTAATTATACGCACAATGTGTGTGCTGTATGTAACTATACACACAAGGTGTGTGCTGTATGTAATTATACGCACAAGGTGTGTGCTGTATGTAACTATACACACAAGGTGTGTGCTGTATGTAATTATTCGCACAAGGTGTGTGCTGTATGTAATTATACGCACAAGGTGTGTGCTGTATGTAATTATACGCACAAGGTGTGTGCTGTATGTTTCTATACACACAAGATGTATACTGTATGTAATTGTATTATCACTTTGTGCACATTTATTCAATGCGAGTGCCTTGGGTATTTTCCAAGGCCAACTGCGTTCTGAGGGTCGGGTTCGTTTGTGTAGCACTAACTAAATACTGCTAACATAACTCGTATGATAACATAAGTTAGCATAACTCGTATGATAACATAGGTTGACATAACTCGAATGATAACATAGGTTAACATAGCTCGTTTGATAACATAGGTCCGTTTTAATAGGTGCTTATTACCATAGGGGTGGATGTGCTTAAGTGTGGTGTTGCTCAATTGCCCTATCCATGTCTGTGCGAATGAGTTTGCAGCATGCACACCCACAGTTGTAGCTCGCGCATAAATCAGTACACCCACAGTTCTGTCGAGATTTTGGTATACCCAACACCTCTGTGTAGCGTTACAGATGACACGTACACTTCAAAATGGGATAAACCTCCACGTAATGGGTGAACACAGCCACGAGTAGTGCAGCCAGTCTTATATATTTATGTATCTATATATATATATATATATATTTATCTGAGACTGCCAAGGAC
>NW_014040100.1:19670-23832 GCF_001186125.1 Sphaeroforma arctica JP610
TACTATTTAATCTATATATATATATATATATATATATTATATATATATATATATATATATATATATATATGTATGTATGTATAGTATAGTATGTATAGTATGTATATATACTATATATATATATATATATATATATATATATATGTATGTATATATATATATATGTGTGTGTGTGTATACATGCACATATATATCCAGCGTTCTCAGATATGAACCCCTCCTTCATACACCTACGCACGCCCAGGTGGGTGCGCCAGATGTGGTGATCCCCACCATAGACACCGTGCGCCATGAAGAGTTGCTGTACACGTGGTTGGCCGATCACAAGCCAGTGGTGCTGTGTGGCCCACCTGGCAGTGGCAAGACCATGACGTTGTTCAGTGCGTTGCGCTCGCTGACGGATATGGAAGTGGTAGGTATCAACTTTTCATCGGCAACGAGTCCCGAGCTGTTGCTGAAGACCTTCGACCGCTACTGTGAGTACAAACGGACGTCCACCGGCACAGTGCTGTCACCCATTCAACCGGGTATGTGTTGGATGTTGGTGGGTATATGGATGGATATCTGTATGCATGTATGTATGTATGTGTGTGCTTGTATAACTGTTTACGTTTGTTACTGGTTGTGTGTATCATCGTGTCAGATGGTTGCATTTATTTATGTTTGCGTTCATGTGTTAGGTGTTTCCGTTTCCCATCTATAAAGATATGCGGTGGACGCTTACTTCCTTTGTAGTTGCATTAGAGAGTGCTTGTGTCCTCGCATGCAGCACATACTTCTTGGCATTCGCAGTTTTTCTATCTGTTTGATGTTTTTCATGCTTCATATATTCGTTTGGCTGTTGTTGTCTTTGTGCTTTATACCTACACTTGGCTGTTATTAATATCTGCTTCTTATCTACGCTTGGCTGTCATGGCTGTGTAGGTAAGTGGCTGGTGCTGTTCTGCGACGAAATCAATCTGCCCGACACCGACGCCTACGGCACACAGCGAGTGATTGCGTTCCTGCGCCAAATGGTAGAGAGAGGGGGCTTTTGGAGGCCTAATACGCACACCTGGGTGCAACTGGAACGCGTGCAGTTTGTGGGCGCATGTAATCCCCCCACTGACCCTGGGCGAAAGCCGCTGTCTCTGCGGTTTACTAGGTACGTGGTTGGTTGAGTGGTGCGAGACTATGTGTTATATATATATATATATATATAAGATAAGTATGCGTGTGTGTGTTCTTTACAGGTATGTTGCGCACCTTTAAGCCTATAGTACATTGCAGGTGTGTGTTTGATGCACACGTGGTTAAATTGTCGTCCATACGTATCTACTTGGTGGGCCATACCTGAGCACACGTACACGTACTACCCACGTTCTGTTCTCCTACCAACTGCCTATGCCAAGCACTTGCAGTGGGCGTAGGGACGGCCTTCACTGCCTACCTACGCGTTGTGCCTACCTACGCTTTGTTTGTCGTGTAGCAACTGATATTGACCTCAGCGCTTCTCCATGCAAACAGTGTCACCCTCGTACCACCTGTACTCTGTGGGTTGTATATGTACGCCGTTGCCTTCACCGAACAAACTTTGTGGAGAACAACACCGCACCAAACACATCGTTTTAAGCTACTACACCAGATGTCTTTGTACACACGATGCGTTAAGCTACTACAGTAGTTGTCGATATACACACAATACGTTAAGCTACTACACGAGATGTCCGTATACACACAATACGTTCAACTACTACACCAGATGTCTTTGTACACCCGATGCGTTAAGCTACTACACCAGATGTCTTTGTACACCCGATGCGTTAAGCTACTACAGTAGTTGTCGATATACACACAATACGCTAAGCTACTACACGAGATGTCCGTATACACAATACGTTCAACTACTACACCAGATGTCTTTGTACACACGATGCGTTGAGCTACTACAGTAGTTGTCGATATACACACAATACGTTAAGCTACTACACGAGATGTCCGTATACACACAATACGTTCAACTACGACACCAGACGTCTTTGTATACACTATGCGTTAAGCTACTACACCAGATGTCTATATACACACAATACGTTCAACTACTACACCAGATGTCTTTATACACACAATACGTTAAGCTACTACACGAGATGTCCGTATACACACAATACGTTCAACTACTACACCAGACGTCTTTGTATACACGATGCGTTAAGCTACTACACCAGATGTTTTTATACACACAATACGTTCAACTACTACACCAGATGTCTTTATACTCACAATACGTTAAGCTACTACAGTAGTTGTCTATACACACACAATACGTTAAGTTATTACACGAGATGTCTGTATACACACAATACGTTCAACTACTACATCAGATGTCTATATACACAATACGTTAAGCAACTAACCAGATGTCCATATACACGCACCTCGTTGGTGTCTGTGCTTGTCTCGCCATCCATGTGTCTATGCTTGTCTCATGTGTTTGCGGCCGTTCATCTGCAGGCACGTGCCCGTGGTGCTGGTTGATTATCCAGGAGAGGAGTCGCTCAAGCAGATCTACCGCACCTTCAACCGAGCACTGCTGCGACTGTTCCCTCACCTCAGAGCGTACGCAGAGAATGTCACAGACGCAATGGTACAGATGTACCTGGAATCACAGCAGCACTTCACAGTCGACGACCAGCCCCACTATGTCTACTCGCCTCGGTGCGTGCTATGTATAAATTGCGTGTGCGCTATTTATAGATTGCGTGTGTGATATTTATAGATTGCGTGTGTGCTATTACAGATTGCGTGCGTGCTATTTTTATATTGCTTGTGTGCTATTTAAAGACTAGTGAGTGTATCGAAAAGTGTCGTGTGATTTATTTGTGCTATTTATAGACTGCGTGTGTGCTATTTATAGACTGCTGTGTGCTATTTATACATTGCCTGTGTGCTGTCTATAGACGTGAGTGTATCACAAAGTGTCGTGTGATTTGGTTGTGCCGCATTCTATTCCTTTCTGTGTCAATTGCCACAACTGGACCTGTCTCCATCGGATAGTTCAAAGCTGCTAGATGGACAACCTCAGTGTAGTACGCTTCAGTGTAGTACGATTATATCTAGATAGAGCGCCCTTCCACAACATCTGTGCCATCCGCACTTTCAGTGAACTGGTTCAGTGTTTGTCTTCTGTTATATGGCCAGCATACAATGCAAGAACATGCAATGCAAGAGCAAGAGCAGGCCTTTTAGAGATCGCCTTTTAGAGATCTACATGTGTGCGCATGAACGCATTGTACCACGTGCATGTCGCCCTGCTGAAGCCTTTCGGATGATGAGAAACAAGCTGGTGTCTAAACCCCTAAACCCTAAAACACGCGTGTATGTATACTACATGTTATTCTGAACTCACGTACGATGGGTGACAGGCGATCAGAAACGGGCATACCGGGAGGATAAAAACACGCATATATACTTGCACACTCTAGTATTTGCTATTTTTCAATCACGAACTAATCTGCCTATTGCACTAGTAGAGTGAACATACACTTATAAATACCGGTACATACCAGTATCTGCTATCCCCAACTCACTATCTAACCAACATCTTAAAGAAAGTGAACACGCACTTACATACCTGTACTCACTAGTATCTGCTCTCCCCCACTCACTCCCCACTCCACACCTCTGGCACTGCTAGAGAGCTGACTCGGTGGGTACGTGGTGTGTATAAGGCCATTAAGCACGTGGACAACCTGAGTGTGGAGATGCTTGTGCGCGTGTGGGCTCATGAGGCCCTGCGGCTGTTCCAGGATCGGTTGCTAACGGACACTGAGCGCGAGTGGACGGATAACAAGATCGACGAGATAGCCGCCAAGTGGTTCAACGACTGCGATGTCAAGGTTACTACTTGCTTTTACTGTTTGCGAGGTGTCTAGTGTCAGGTGCCAGGTGTCAAGAGCGCAGGGGTGTGGACTTGTGCGATAAGTTGCGTGGGTGTATTGCCTGCGCTGTCCACGTTCGTGTGCGCAGCGTCGAAGTGGGCCCAACGGTGCTCAGTAGGGGCAGTTGTTAGTCTGACTTCGATGTATATATACATAAAGCTATATATATATATATATATATATATAATATTATTATATATTGTTATATTATTATATATTATATATATTATTATATATATATT
>NW_014040100.1:25250-26409 GCF_001186125.1 Sphaeroforma arctica JP610
TAAACTCTAATATACACACACACATAACTAAACTCTAATATACACACACACATAACCAAACTCTAATACACACACACACATAACTGAACCCTTATATACACACACACATAACATAGAAGAATCTGTTGCAGTGCAATACCTATCACAATCATACACACAATATAGAAGACATACTATCACAATCATACGCACACACATAACATACAAGACATCCGAATTAATCTGTTGCAGTGCAACACCTATCACAACCATACGCACACACACAACATAGAAAACATATTAGCACAATCATACACACACGCATAATATAGAAGACCTACTATCACAATCATACACACACATATAATATAGAAGTCCTACTGTCACAATAAATCGGCACTTTAACATCGCATACCGTAGGCGATCACCAACCTTGCACCAACTCAAAAACCCTAACCCCCCACAACCCTACCCTACCTACCCTCCCCCCTGCCCGGTCTTGTCCTCAGGTGTTCTATGAGGAAGAGTTGGATGTGCCTCTGGTGCTGTTTAACGAAGTGCTTGATCACGTGCTGCGCATTGACCGCGTCTTCCGTCAGCCGCAGGGCCATCTGTTGCTCATTGGCGTCAGTGGGTCTGGCAAGACCACACTCACGCGCTTTGTGGCGTGGATTAACGGACTGAGTATCTTCCAGGTTAAGGTGTGTGTATGTGTGATTGATAGGTTAAGGTTTTTGCATGTGTGATTAATAGGTTAAGGTGTGTGCATGTGTGGGCTATGTGCTGTGTGTGGAGTGTGGGCTGTCGGCCCTGCGTGAAGCGTGTTAAGTATTGCGTGGCATTGGCAATGCTCTGGTGTATCATCTCATCTCACTATTTCTCGATTCTTTTGCTTTAAACTATTTGCCAATTAATCTCAAAGTACACACTTTGATATTTTTAGGGTTTTAGGGTTTATAAAACCCAAACACTAAAAACCTTAAAAACTTTGCTTGCAACTCTATCCCCTATGTACTGCAAACGTATATGTGCACGCCAATCGACACGCGTGTCGTGGTGAATGCTGTATCTGTGATTATCATAAAACACTTGGGACCAATTAGGTCGCTGTAAGAATTTATGTATCCCTATAAAACGCATTATCATATAATGACCCAAGGCACACACACACGCACATATA
>NW_014040100.1:50149-52753 GCF_001186125.1 Sphaeroforma arctica JP610
CTTGTATCTGCTCATTTAATCTCATGTTTGTATCTGCTCATTTAACCTCATGTTTGTATCTGCTCATTTAATCTCATGTTTGTATCTGCTCATTTAATCTCTCATGTTTGTATCTGCTCATTTAACCTCATGTTTGTATCTGCTCATTTAATCTCATGTTTGTATCTGCTCATTTAATCTCATGTTTGTATCTGCTCATCTAATCTCATGTTTGTATCTGCTCATTTAACCTCATGTTTGTATCTGCTCATTTAATCTCATGTTTGTATCTGCCGCCTGTCGCTTGCAGTGTATCTATGGTGGTCGCGTGGATAATGCGTTTGATCGTCATCTGCTGGATGCGTTCCTGAGCCATTTGTTTGTGGCGCAGAGCTTCGACATTGACTTTGCGCTGGTGAACTCGTCAACCAACAACGGTACATGCGCGAGTGTGTCTATGTCTCATATTCTGTATCAGTGCCCTGTAATGTAAGCTGTGCTAAATGGTACGCCATCTAAAGCTCGAGTGTTCTAGGGTCTAGGGTTTATGGTTCAGAGTTGTGTGCGAGAGTTCTGCTGTGTGCAACGGTATGCCCTGGTGCGATGTGTTCACGCCAAACAAGCTATTGTTATTCGTCAGTACATTGGTGTGTGGTGTGCTGTCCGTATAATCGCTTACATAGCAACATTCGCTGAGTGTAGTTGAAGACCCAAAAAAAAAAATTTTGAAGCCCAATGGAAGCGATAGATGGGCGGGCCTAGATTGCATCCAATGAAAGCCATAGATGTGCCTAATCGGCTGTGCTGATTAGTTCGTCCGTGTGAGAGGGTGTTTCAGTGCGCACGCATCTGTGTGTGTTTGAGTGTGTGCATTCGGTTGTGCTTGCCCTGCATCACCGTTGCACCCGTTGGCCGTCAGTCGTCTGTGTGTGCACTGCAGATGGATGTACCTGTGCTGCTGTGCACGTGTGTTGTGTTGGGGGGTTTGTCGTCTGTTGGTTGAGCTGAATAGCTAGTCATCTGAGCGTTGTAGTCGTGTGCCGTGACAACACCTCATGGACCCACCCCTAGTGAATCAACCGTACATAAACCCTCCCCAATATCCCAATATCCTTAAACCCTAAACACACACACACACCCCACACCCCCTAAGTTCTAACCGCAGACCCCTCTCCTGCACCCTTCAGAGACCCCACACGCGGGTGTCGTAATCCCTGACGCGCGCAACAAGGCTGAGTACTTGGCCTGGGTGGAACAGTGGAGTGGAGAGAGCTCTGAGTCGCCAATGGTATGTCTGTGCACGCTGGCCCTGTGTGTGCGGTTGTGATCAGCATGCGTGTCCATGCATGTGTGTACATGCCTGTGAGTTGGGTCTGTGGCATTCATACAGATTGAGTGTGTGTGCACGTACGTGGTGTGGGTAGTCGTCTCACCCACTATGCACATGCCTGGGGCTTCTGATAACGAATCAAGGCAGTCCCATCGCACAGCACACCAACACTGCCAGATGCTGTAGGCAGCCACGACTGTTTGCGGTTGTGGTCCTCTACTACACCTACATGGCTCACACACTCGTGAGTAGACAGACTATCAACCACCTTAATAGCTCACGCACTTAATGAGGGCCCTTGGCATGGGTCTTGTGTCATCTGATCTATTTCTGGATTGAACCAACCATCTCGTGCACGCCACCAGATGTCCAATTCACGACCCTGCGCACGTCTACACACACCCCCATGGCACCCCCAATCGTAAGAACATAACCCTCCTAGCCCATGCCATTGGCATCTCCTGTGTACACACCATTACGTAAGCACTGTGTAGCACGCCAACCTTCTACGAGCACTACCTGAATGCCCCACCCACCCCAGATGCCCGTATGTTCATCATGGTACAGCCTACACCCCTAAACTCCTACACTGATGCACCCCAAAACTCTACATTTGTGAACCCTAAACCTTACCCTGGTACACCCTAAATCCATACACTGGTGCACCCCAAAACTCTATATTTGTGAACCCTAAAACCTTACACCGGTACAACTTAAACCCCTACATTGATGCACCCTAAACTCGTACACTTCTGCACCCATATACCCTACAACCCTACCCTTGTGCGCCCTCTGCCTCGCTTGTACCTTCCCACTTGCCGTACCACCTCACCCGCCCTCACACATTCCTCTCCCCCTCCACTCCACCGTCCCATTCCACAGCTGCTGGGTCTGCACGCCAATGCCGACTCAGCACTACACGCCACCTTAGCGAAGCGACTGCGCACTAACCTACAGACTGTGCAGGTGTCTGTGGGTGTGGGTGTGGGTGCGGTAGAGGGAGAGACCAGTGCTGAAGACCTGAAAGCCACAGAGAAGAACGTCAACCATCGCAACGCCGCCGAGCTGGCGGCCAAGTGGCTGGCAGCCCTACCAGAGGATGTGAAGGTGTGTGTGTGTGTGGTTGTTTACATAAACATAGTGAAGATGCATATACCGAGCGTATACTGTGATAGTCTTTCCGTAACGGAAAACTATATGTTATTATGTATATATATATATATATATATATATATATATATATATATATATGTGTGTGTGTGTGTGTGTGTGTGTGTGTGTGTGTGTAGTAGTAC
>NW_014040100.1:52773-66799 GCF_001186125.1 Sphaeroforma arctica JP610
CGTAGTGTAGTCTCTACGTACTACTATATCTATGTACTATATAGTATTATAATNTAGTATATATACTGTATATATATATATAGTGTGTGTGTGTGTGTGTGTGTGTGTGTGTGTGTATGTATGTATATATATATATGTGTGTGTGTGTGTGTGCGCGTGTATGTATGTATGTATGTACGTATATATATATATGTATATATATATATATATGTATATATTATATATATATATATATATGTATGTATTATATATATATATTCATATGCATTTATGTACTCATTTATTTATTTGTTTAATAATATATATATTTTTATATACATATGTAATGTATACATTTTTATATGTATATTTATATATTTATATATATATATTGTACATACATATATATATATATATATATATTATACATACATATATTAATATATATGTGAGTATGTATATATGTACATGTATATTATATGTGTGTGCGTGTGCGTGTGCGTGTGTGCAGGCATATCTATATTCTCCTATATTCGAACTGAAGTGTGATTATTGTCGCAGAATGCGATGCGTTATGTTCGCGAGAACCGAAGTGTACATGTGGGCACAGACGTCCCGTCATACATCTCTGCTATTACGTGTGTATCTCTACTTGCTATTACGTGTGTATCTCTACTTGCTATTACGTGTGTATGTCTGCTGGCTTCCATTGATACACTTGCAACACGCGTACGTACGTGCACATCTTCACGAGCGCAAACAGTCTACCCTCAAAGGATCCCACGCTTTCATATCCGTTTCACATCCACGCACATCATCCGATACCGCCTCATATGTGCAAGTACAGGCGTCTCCTCACACGCCACACCACACCACATCCGTCTCGTCCAATGCAGGAGTTGCGGCGAGACAACGACAACATCAAACAGCCCCTCTTCCGGTGCTTTGAGCGTGAGGTTAGTGGTGGCAAGCAACTGCTCAGGAAGGTACGCAGGGCCCTTACGCTGGTTATAGGCGTATGCAACGGTGACAAACAGTCGAACAAAGGACGAGCGCTGCTGCACGACATCCTCATGGCCACCATTCCTCATGCATGGAGACGGTACACTGTGCCTGTGGGCTTGGCACTGCCTGAGTGGATGGTCGACTTCAGTATGTCCACTATCGTGTGCCAGTATTGTGATCGAGTGGGGGGGGGTCAGGTGTAGTGTGTGACAGACTGTATGCTGGTGTGTATTGACTTTGCAGAGTATACGGATAAGCACCCACGCCCATAAAAATACTAAAAAGTACTAATTGAGAGAGATTTAACCAGGACAACTACATTTGTAAACGAACTCCATACGAATACTACCAAGTATTTGTTTGAGAGAGATTCAACCAGTACAACTACATATGAATTCGTATTACGCGCATGCCTGCACCCAAACCACTGCATGGTATAGACATCCATTGAAGTTTACCTACAACCTCCGCGTGCAGCCGCCCGCATGACACAGCTACAGAGCATCTCCGCTGGCGTTGAGCAAGGCGAGCTCCTGCAGGACATTTGGCTGGGAGGCCTCATGTATCCTGAGGCGTACATTACAGCAACTAGACAAGTATGTTAAGCGTCTGTGTCACCATTCTCTTGTTCACGATGCACCTCCTGCATGTATTTGTTTATTTCAATGACGTACTAACCTATGTGTACTTATAACATGTGCGAGTTACTTGTATGTGCACAACGGTGTCTGAATCCGCACTATAGTATTTGCTACGGTATTTATAACAATACATCACGGCACACGATCGCTGTTGTGTGAACGCCTATATGCTCCATTGTTGAGGTGTGTTGATGACATTGTGCGTGAGTGTCTCGGCGTATGCAATAGATGGGTATCTGGTGTTTAAAATTAAACAGCTGGTGTACCCCAACGTGCAGTCATGCGATCGTTGTGAGTGCCAACAACCAGCGTACGATTTGATCCCTAGCCATCACACATCCTCGCACACGCACCTGCGCACAATAATGGAGACCGTTTTTAGACCTGGAGTCTTGGAGAGTCTGTCACAGCAAAATCATAGCCTCCTATAAATGAGATTTTAAAATCTATGCCCTCCTAAATTATATTACAACTGTTCTTAGGTCTCTTGATCAAAACTACGGCAAAATTTAAACCCTAAATTCATGATATTCCTAGACCACTAAATCCCTAACAATTACCAACATAGCCTGTCATATTCAATAGAGAGCATAGCCTTCTTCTACATTACCATCTTCCAAAAAAGACAAGTGAGGCGCGTAGAATTCTAAATTAGACAAGAGAGGCTATGTTACCAAATACCTAAAATGCCTAAACACAGCCTTCTTGATGAACAGAGAAGGCTTAAATCCCTAAAAATTCACAATCCCACCTGTGGCTACTTAGAGCCTCGTATCCCGTCTCAGAACGCGTACATCCAAACCATGAGCACCCGTACGGCCCGCACAACAGCGTGGCTCAGTTGAGTGCCAGCTGTATACTGCTGGCTTGCCAATACAGACAGGGCGCCCAAGTCTATCAAGTCCTTTTATACATGCATCGACGCCTAATCCCCAGCCCTATTATTCATACGGCTGCAACTTGGTCGCACATATGTCAAGCCATTGTAGAACAATCTTCTATTAATTCGCAGCTCAATATGTAGCTCACAACTATGCGCATGCATGCAATTATCCACTCCCAGGCCGTCGCACAAGCGAACAAATGGTCGTTGGAAGAACTGTCGCTACAGTTACAATTGGATGTGTCTGATGGCAGTGCCACATCAGGATTCATGGTCACGTCCCTGTATATAGATGGGGCTAAACCAGACCCTCAGGCGGGTTTGAGTCTTGATACGGTATGATGGCGCTGTAGCTTGGCTTCTGTACTCTATTTCACTTTCATTTGACCATCGTTGAATTGGAGGTTCAAGCACGCCCATAGGGTTTTAGTCTTTTTGTTTTTTGGGAATTCTGCTCTAGCCCCTTGTCTGTTTGTTTTAGTAGGCCAATATGGCAACTCTGTTTGGTCTGTAGCACTTCTGCGACTCGCATATAGAGCTGAGTGCTTTCCGATTACTTAGACGCAACCCGGAATAGTCTGCACATATACATTAGCCTAACTTCTTATAAGCTTGTGCCTCGTCATCCACAACGTGTGCCTGTACCGTATTTCGGCGTTGTGATTGCGAATGTGGATGTGTATCTGTATACGCACAATTCAATATGGATGAGTATCCGTGTATGCACAATTCAATGTGGATGTGTATGCACAATTCAACGTGGATGTGTATCCGTGTATGCACAATTGAATGTGGATGTGTTGCACGATTCATCGTAGTGCACTCGCATCACATAGCTGGCATCTGGTGCATGGAGTATCCAGTGGGACAAATTCAGTGTTTGCTCGTTTATATCTTACTAAAAAATACACATGAATGGATGTGCAATGGCAGATTGTATTCCAAAGAATATACATGCTCTGAAAAATGCTCAAGTGATGTTTCGAACTTAGTTCGTGTACATTTTAGCAATATTCTCCGTTCAGCAGCGCTCCACACGTGTGTACCTTCATACATACTTTCCTACCATCAGCCCTTAATGTATATGTGACATTGTATAGCCATTTTAGTGTGTGCGTGCTCTCGTTCAGCACCTCTTTATGCTGGATATATCTTCCGATGTCTGTGTCTCGGACGGTTACCCGCACGTGTAAACCTTTCCATATTACACGCGCCACCACACAGCGAGGAAGTGTAGAGATGATGAGCAAGAACAAGCTTGTGTGGATTCATGAATCATCGAACACCGCAGCCCAGACAAGCGACCACCTTACGCTGCCCCTATATCTGAATCATTCTCGGCAAAACTTGTTGTCCACTGCCGCTGTGCACTGTAGTATTCCTCAGGTAAAGGTATACCAGCGTGCGGTTGCGCTGTACGCATCTGTTGTTGGGAAGTAGCATAGATGGACGACGTACTGGCTGTCGAGTATCGACCCTCGCTATCTACACTGTTCCTGTTCCTATCACATACAGTTATCATGTTAATTACATTGGAATGAATAATTTAAAATGAGATTCCTTGGCTCTCTTATGTAATAGGATATATTCACAATAAAAAATTGACGCCATACACGGTACTAACAAGCTAGCCTTCCACACTCTTCCACACTCTGCCGTATTCGTGAACTCCATCGAAAATCAACACATCCGCTGGACTCCCTTTTTTATGAACCTTCTACACTGCACGATTCCCAAACATCCTGTACATAATCCCAATCGTCGTGATCACTTAAGCTAAGGTTGCACGGGGACTGTATATGGGCAGCGGATAGAAAACTCACTACGGACCGGTTGCTGAACATCACAACGACCCCCGGGACCCGCAAGCGTTCCACACTCTGTCGTATTCGTGAACTACATCGAAAACTTTTTACACTGCACGGTTTTCCAACATCCTGATAATAATTTCAAACGTCGCGATCATTTAATAGATAGGGTTTTGCACGGGGACTGTATATATGGGCAGCGGATAGAAAATTCACTCTGTACCAGTTACTGAACATCACAACGACTGCCGTGATCCGCACGCGAACTGAATCAATGGTACCCCGTCGTGGATTCGTTAAATTATACTATAAAAGCCACCTCCAAAGTTATGTATATTGTAATCTCTTTATTTGAAAACTGTGTATGCCAAACGCACTGTCTGACAAGCGGGTGATCCATCTCGTAGATCTATAATTCAAAGTTCAGCAGCGACTCGATTTGTTGATATAACCCGTCGTTAAATTCGGGCAAGCTGGTGAATCCCGCAAAAAAAAAGTATTCGGAATCGGAAATTCACTAAAGTCGACACTGACTGGGGTGGGATCCATCTCGTGGGTCTATAATTCAAAAGTTCAGCAGCGACTCGATTTGTTGATATAATCTGTCATTAAATTCGGGCAAGCTGGTGAATACCGCAAAAAAGGGTCCCCGGAGTCGAAGATTCACTAAAGTCGACACTAATTGCGGTGGAGTCCATCTCGTGTGTCTATAATTCGAAGTTCAACAGCGACTCGATTTGTTGATATAACCCGTCGTTCAATTCGGGCAAACTGGTAAATCCCGCAAAAAGGGTATCTGGACTCGCAAATTCACTGAAGTCGACACTAGTTGAGGTTGGGGTGGGCAGAGTGGGAAGTGTATGCGTGGGAAACAATCCGCTCTCAAGATAATTCGGTAGACGTGTATTCATGCCGGGAAGGTTCTCGATCTTCACCTGGGGAGCTGAATCCGGGGTTATTGAGCCATCGCTGAAATCGCTGAAACTGCTGAAACTGCTGAAACTGCTGAAACTGCTGAAACTGCTGAAACTGTCAGTAGCGGTACTGGAAAGGCATAGTAAGTCGTCCAACTGAGCTAACATTGCGGTATCAACCGGCTCTGGAATAGGAGGAACGGTGCATAGCTCACCTGAGAGTACCGGCTTTGAGTCTGTCGTTGGCTGACTGCTCTTTTTCTGCATGTCCTGAAATTTCGTATACTGGTTCTGCGATGATAGTGTATACTTTACAGGGCCTGCCGCAACTGGCATTGAATTTTGTAGGCTGTACATTGTTTTGGTGGAGAATGTCGGCATGGACTTTTGGGAAGACAAAAGTCTCTGTGCCAACTCGGGATGACTCAGTGACCGGCTGATATGCGACTTCCCGTCCATGGACTGCTTTTTGGCGATAGTGTTCTCTTTCGATCTCTTCACCGACCGCCACTCCATAGGATGATGCCTTCGGTAGTGTCTGCGTCGCGTATCTTCACTTGTATAGGTGCGCTCACAATTCTGAAATCGACACTTGTAATCTCCCCGTATGTTAGTGGTCTTCATTTTTGGCAGTACTCCGCTGTGCGCCTGGACGAACATATATACATTCGAGGCGGTCGGCTCCCCAGCAGATTGCGTGACGTTCATGCTCTCAAACATAGTAACTATTGAAACAAGAGTAGTGGTTTATGGTTCTATTAGTACCGACTGTATGTAGTAGCACAAAAGTATGCATTCAAATAAGTGTTAAATATCAGCTGGGTTGATTTATGCCAATAGCTCTCTCCTTTTTCATTTATATATATACAAATTGAAATCGTCCGTGTCCTTTGAAGTTCAACTTTGCGAACTGTAGATAAATAATATACACCGTGTAGTGTGTACTGTGTGGTGTGTAGTCCAGGCTGATATTTACATTGTTGTATAAAATATACCCACGTTCTGTTTATATTTTAGGGTTTTTACATCTCTCTCTCTAGTACAGCTAAATAATCGACCAGTAGTTTTTTTAAACTAATGTGATACACATCAGTCCCCTTCATAATAAAAACATTCTACAAACTCTCGGAGTAGGCGACATTTTATAAGTGACAAGGCGACTCGCGGTGAGAATTTCGCAGTTTTATATATTTAAATATTGTACAATGTACTGTGTATTGTAGCTGTACATGCTATTGGGGGTTTTTTCTAAACAAATTTAAAATAAAAATATACCAAATATTTGAAGTCAACAATTCATACTTCCCTCCAGTAGAGTAGTACAAATACACACTCACAGAGTCACAGTGTTGACTGTTGTCTCAGGTTGTAGAACATACTGTAAATACACTATATGTACGGTCAGGTGTATTTGTGTACACAGCCATTACACACACTCGATGAAGAGCAAGAGAAGAGATACAGTCACAAACTCCGTGCAATAAATACACGGTAAATAATATTTACTAACGCTCTGAGACAATGTCCATCACCCATCACAGTTAATAGTAAATTGTCAGCAACTCAGCGTATATAACTTTTTTCTTTTTTTCTTTTTTTTAAAGTAAAAAACCCCAAAACAAACAAATCCTGCTCTCTACTACTAGAAGTAGAAGTTAGCCTACTATTTAGTATCTCCAGTAAATAGTGTAAATAGTCGTCACTCGTTTTCAGCTGAAGCCTGAAAAGTGATCGATTTTTTTGTATAAAAAAAAAGGTACAAGTTCAACGTAAACGCTTATTCGTTCGGATTAACCGTTCATAAGGGTCAAAAGTCAATGATTGTCGTCAAAATAGTGGACCTATTATAAAATTTAGCGGACATCCTAGCTAAATAGTAGGGTAAATATTGTTCTGATACTAATTCTCAGGGCCCCGAACATGCACCCTTTTATTATAATATACTACCTATAAATATTGCAACCAACATATAAAGTAACTTTTTCATTTGTTTTACTTTTTATAGGAAGAAAATAAAACAAATAAACAGTACGAAACAAACCAAAACGTGTACATATTTATTTTTCAAACTTTTTTTTCAAACTTGTTTTGTAAAAAAGCAAACGTACCAGTTCTACAACATTTTTTTTTATTTCTAAACAAATCTACTTCCTCTACTTTTTTTAAATACATGAGGTACGCTACTACTGTTCACAACACTGTCTAACACTATATTTGTACAATGGACATAACCTCTACTAATAAAAATACGCAACACTGTCAAATGTCAAGTGTCAACTGTCAAGAGTGTGGGTGAGATAATAAATACACTCTTTTGTCGTTTACATTTTCTACTCTACTGTTTAGCTAGTCATCAGTCTCTATCTAGACTCTAGAATCTCTCTATCTCTAGTCTCTACGCGAGTCTACGAACTAAATACAAAGGGACAAATTAAAATAAATAGCTTTTATTTGTTTGGGTCCGCCACTCTTCATCTATAAAGTATAGACCTGGTCCCGGCCCCGCGCGTTTGAGGATAAGAAGGCCGCACTCTCCCTACTACTTCAGAGAGAGTATATAGAGAGGTGACTGGTCACTTGTGAGTTGTCAGCCGTTCAGCATCGGAGCTTTTTAAGTTAGGAGCAATCAATGTTTTCGGTAATTTACTCTACACTGTATAGAAAAGGAGTAACAGAGCTAATCTTTTACTGGGTCTTCACTCTTCCGATTCTCGTGAAGCGGCAGGAGTCGATTTTTATTTGTTTAATCGATCGGCGGGTCATTCGCAACTCGCGACTAGGCCTCCCACTCCCCAGCTTTTTGGGGCTTCCAAAAAAAAAGAAAAGAGTTTGAGGGCATATACATTTTTAAAAACTGCCTTGAGAGTGAAACCCAGAGTACCCTAAGTCCCTAACACCTGACTAACGCCATATTTTGTACAATATATATCTTTTTTTAGAAAGAGATTCTTTAGAAATAATTCAAGGGGGGTTTTTTTTAATAGTGTAGATAGTATAAGATATTTCGAATTGTTTTAAAAGCAAAATATATTTATCGCAAACATGAGAAAATAATGAGTGAAATTAAAGCTGTGGCACGCAGCTGCAACTGCTCTTCACTATTCACATTGTATTTATTTCGAAATGTTTATTCGCGACATCCTTTTAATTAAAAAACACATTTGAAGTAAATGGTGGCATTTTACCACTTCTCTGTAGGCCATTTTCAAATATAATCTAGAAGCCTAAAGAAATTGATTTTAACTTTTCAAACCAATATTTATTGATATTTTTATTCAATCTTTGTAAATACTATCAATTTTTTGTTTGTATTATATTATTTTTAAAAACAAAAGGATATATTTATATTTATAAAAAAAGATTGAGAAGTTCTCGGCTGGACTCTGTCACTTACGAACCCGCGATCCGCGGAAACCTAAAAACCCTGTATATATTGTTCTTTTTTTGGAAGAATATGACATCTTTCAAATTTCCCTTATT
This sequence comes from Sphaeroforma arctica JP610, assembly GCF_001186125.1. Taxonomy (NCBI): domain Eukaryota; class Ichthyosporea; order Ichthyophonida; genus Sphaeroforma; species Sphaeroforma arctica. The sequence goes on from NW_014040100.1 coordinate 61,484, forward strand.
TGTTTTTGTTTACAGGAAGTGATCTTGGCGAGTCTTGGTGTACTAAAAATCTAATAAAAGGACTCAGGAACGTTTAAGATGGAGTATGGAAACCACAGGTAGAGTATCAGGGGAGGAAATTAATAGAATATTTTACTCTATACTACAATTTTGTTAATATCTGATCGAGATTCGACTTTTGAGAGTATACCGAGAGTTCGAGAGTGCAAGACTAGTACTTGGACGAAGTTATAGACTTATAGTAGCTACCAGTTTACCACTTATCAGTCTCCTCTACTCAAGGCTAAACTACTCTCTCTCTACTGGAGTAATAGTGGCTGTGAGAGTAGCTTGCTGGCCTTGCCGGTAGTGCATGCCCCCCTCAAAGTCCCGGTTCCAGGGAAAGACGAGTTTACGACTTTGCGAGTTATCGTCCTCAACTCCTAATTGCTCAGTATTTACTCTCTATTCTATTGCTCTCTAGCTCAGCGTAATGAGAGCTATTGGGGAGATTGTAGGTTCCTTTTTTATCAAAGGGAACAAAGTTCTTTTAAAAAATTAGGGAGTCTGATGAGTCCTAATATGGTTCAATAGCAAAGGTTGTCCCAAAGGACCTGAAGTCCTAAACTCCCAAACCCCCTGTGAGAAGTATGTGAAGCTTAGAATCTGTAAGAGCCAAGCCTACGACTAGGGCATACGAATTTTGAGGGCTCAACTTCAAGCCGTTTCTCGTTAAAACGTTTTCAGATTGAATAAATAAGTGTCTCTATACTTCAGACTACCAAGATTATCCTATATTCTACTTTAACCTAAAATGATCCAGGCAATAGTCCCTTTTGATATAAATAGGAAATTTGCTAGCTGTTAGACCTGCGTTTCCGTTCATCTTCTATCAGTACATCATTATATAAAAGTAGAGATTACGGCTAAACTGCTAAAGCCATTAGTCGGTTGCCGTTAGCCGTTAGCCCTTGGCCGTCTGGCCTTAGAAAAACAGGTGTCCAGGCCGCCAGGGCCCAGGGGTCAGGGCCCAAGGTATCAGTCCCCACACCTCTCTCTCTTCTAAATAGTCTCGGTCTCTATAGTATACTATTTACTACTACTACTAGAGAGAGAGTAAACTCTAAAATCCATATAGCGACATAGAAAAATACTACTCACTCAACTACTGTAGAGTAGAGTAGGGTGGAAAGTATGGAAACCCCTATCTTCTGTATCTCTTCTTTTCTCGCTCTCACGCACTTCTCTTGCGACTGCTGACTTCCGACGCATGATGATGAGTGTTAATTTTTTAACTGTTGTTGGACTTGTAAAAAAATAGCTGCTGTGACTTGTGAGTCTGTCATTTTAAATTCAGTTTAAAACAATACTGACGAAGACACTAGTATTCGTTTGCGTTTATAAATAAAAAATATGTATAAATCAGTTGAGCTGTAAAATATCTCTAAGAGTTATACTCTGGAGTTGAGAGTCACGAGTGTCGACTCTCGTGTCTCTCGCACGTGTGTGTGTGTTACTCTGTGTGTGTGTGGCAGTGTTAAATTTGGAGTCGTAGGAGTCAGGAGTTTGTAACAACTACAACTGTGATACTGTAATCTGAAATCTTAATCAGTTTAATCTGTGCCCCCTGTAATCTGTATGTGGCCAGTCCGCCTGTGGCTAACTTCATTACGTTTCCCGTTAAAAAATGCAAAAAAGAAATTAAGCGTTTACGTTCAAAGTTTTTCCTAAATATAGTCCTATGGGTATACAAATAGGTTCATTTTTTGAGACGGCCTAACTGTCACGAATTGTGTTATTTTTCACTTCGTATCAGTTATGAACAGTTTCAAATCGCCTTTTCATTTTTTAAAAGATCAATTTCTCAGGTGCAAGTGTGGAAAAATTTCTTGGTCGATTTGCCCCCGATATATAGCAACTTTTTGCGTTTACGTTAATATATCGCATATAGGAAAAACGTATTGAGCTTAGGGCCCCGTGATACTGGAATTGGACATGTAGTGCTCTCTATCTCTCTGTATCCCTGTCTAGAGAGAGAGAGTCAGTAGTCACTAACTCCTACTCTACTAGAGAAGAGTAGGACTCACTCTACTACTAGTCGCTAGGTTGCTAGTAGAGCGAGTGTCTACTACTACTACTCTCTCCTCTACTCTAGAGAGAGTGAGTGATTGACTAGTCTCTACTCTCTCTGCTACTACTAGTAGTGTAGTCAGTGAAAGAATAAGTAGAGAGATAGTAGTTTGTAGTAGTGGGAGGGAATCTCTCTACTACTAATCTAGTAATACTAAAATAGAGAGACTACTACAGGCTCTGTGAGGAGTAGTGACTCTACTACGAGTTTCTAGTACACACACACACAGAGCAAGAAATACGAGCAGGTCTTCTGAAGACTCATGGAGTCAATAGAAAAAGAATAAAACTGCGAATCGAACTATAATATAATGTGTGTGAAAACTGCACTCCCTGTTCATTGGGTTAATATTCTATTTTTCTTATAAAAAATCCCCTATTATCGACTATCTGGATAAATTTCTAGAATATAGAAATTCATAGCAACTCTCTTTCTACAAATCTACTTACTTCTAGTTCTACTACTACCACTATAGTAGTAGTAGAGAGCACTGGAGTAGTAGAAGGTTCCTGGAATCCTAAACTCCAGGGGTCCCCTGGTCCCTGGGGACTGGGGTAGATCTTTTACTGGTACATTTGGCCCAGGCGTCCAACAATTTTGTGCTCTGACGTCTGAGGCTCTGTTTCTATTTGTTGTGTTTGGGGGTTTTTTTAATAGAGCAAAATGGCAGGATATACAATCAAAAATGAATTTTCTTTGTAAAATAGTGTTGTTGTTTTTAAAAAACAAAAACAGAACCACGAACCAAGAAGTTCAAGATCCGTTTTCTTGCATTTTTTTATTGTAAGAATATATCGATTTGGAAGATGAACTCCCCCCAGGAGTTTGAGGAGTCCGAGTTCAGACTCCAGGACCCCAACTCCTCAAGCCACTCGTCACTGGCCTCACCGACATCGTGATCTATACGCTTCTAAACAGTCACTCAGTCAGTGGGTTTGGACCGCCTTGGAGCCCTATTATGTATAAACATTATTGTAGCGTAATCTCAGCCTGATGTCTACTACTACTAGTTTTTTTAGTATTATTGACAATATTGAGTGGCCACTGGCCAGTCGTATAGCGTATTGCGTATACTGGCAAATACCATGACATTCTTGTATACTCTTTTCGATGTTGACATATTAAAATATATTTTTAAGTCGTTTTTAATATCGCAAATTGAGAAGAAGAAAAAAGGACGCTTAGTTACCTACTCTCAATCAAAAAGGGCTACCCAGCCCAGCACCCCAATCCCAGGGCGGCCCCGGGCATATCCTAGATAGCCCTAAACAATCCCTACTCTCTCTAAGTAGAGTAGTAGTTCTTGAGGCGGTCAAACTTTTTTAACTTGTAAAATAAATGAAATTTGACCCCAGGGCCAAGGCAGCCCCAAGGCTCAAGCCCTCTAGTAGAGGACCTAGTAGAAGCCGCCCCGAGCCTCAGCCCTCAGGCAGCCGTAAGTCCGTAACCCCCAGGTTACGTTTTGTTTTTGTTTTTGTTTTTTTTAAATATAGTCTTTCAAATTCCCAACATATTTTAAACCTGTTCCAAAATATACATTTGTTTTTTTTAAACAATGAATACTCTGGGCGGCTTTCTCTTCTTCTTTTTTTGAGTACATCAAACTAAAAATATATATACACTACATTCCTATAAACTGCCCTATAGTCCTATACAGTATACAGTTCTGTTTGTGTTTGTTTTTAAAAACCCCGTAGTATATACGATTTGCCTTGTGATCGACAAACTGTCAGTCACCAATTTTGAACTTTGATTTTTTGCGAAACCCATTATACAAAAGAAGGACTTTTGCTCCCCTCGATATCGTGCCCAAATAGTTTTGTTATATTTTTTTCATTGTTTTTTTGTCAAGAAATAGTCGGAATTTATTTACACTTTTGCAGTGCAGTCCTCTAGTAGGACCTGGGCTCCTGGCCTGACGCCCTGGGCCCTGACCCCTGGGCCCTTAGCAGGCTCAAGGCTGCCACTCTCACTGTCTCACAAGTTACACTGTCACAGTCATAATTTGTTTTGTTTTTTTTGGTTTTTATAAATATTCTCTCGGACAATATACACTTTTTTTGTGAAAAAAAGCTCATCCTTTCAATAAGATTAAAGCGAGAGTCAGCGAAAGAGAAGCGTCAGTAGAAACTAGAAAGGCGTATTTAGTTTGATAAATATTGCTCATAGTTTTCTAGAAAATATACGAACTGACAATAGTGGTTATTACAGATATAAAATAGAGAACCATTGGCCTTATATGTAGGCCACATTTACAAATATAGCCGAATAGGGGTAGGGTAGTATGGGGCGAGGGGGCTTTTTTTTTAAATATAATAATTTCTCAATATTTTCACGATACTTTGTTTTCATTTTGATCTTTTTAGGTTTTAGGGTTTATGATTTTAGGTTTTTACACATTATGTACAATTTAGGACGCTATGGTTTTTACTTTTCAGAATTTGAGATATTTTTTGAGCGGGTGTTTTGTTTGTTTACAAATATTCAATGTGAACATCCATGAGTAGCCAACACATGAAATTTGGATTTGCTACTTGGTTGTTTAGGGCATTTATAGCTCCGGACTTCTTTACCCCTCTAGATAACTCTCTCTCTTTCACTCTAGTTGTGAAGGTGTGCCGTGTACTCTCTTGCCTTCTCTCTTGTGTAGGGCTGTTGGCACTTGGCACTTGGCACTTGGCACTTGGCAGCGCACTTTCGGGACAGTTAAAAATGCTGTGTACTAGCCACTCGGTGAGTACTGCTAACCTCGTAAAATTTGAAGTTCAAACTTATATAATCAACTAAACGTAAAACTTTAAACAGTTCGAATTTGTGTTATAAGGACCACTGTCAGTTGGATGGGTGCAATTTTTGGGTCGTGGTGTCAATGTCAGAATTGTCCCCTTTTTTATCAAATCGCCCGCCTTCCTGGCCCGTTTGTGATAGGCTTTTTATTGTTATGTTATTTTACATGCTTTCCTTTCCCGCGCATTCTGCTAGATGCTATTGCTGTACGGTTCGGTGCCCCGAGACCGTGTGCCGTGTGCCGTGTCAGTGTGGTGACAGTGGTGACGACTGCGGCTGCGAAAATATTTATATTTCTGCTTGTACAATGTACAGAAATGATACAAGAATAGAAAAAAAAACTACAGTTAAACTTGTGCCACACCTGTATATATATATATGTGTGTGTGTGTGTGTGTGTGTGCGTGTGTGTGTCTGTC